>NC_143136.1:24687272-24991363 GCF_059928025.1 Delphinapterus leucas | reverse complement strand
TACTGATCTTCTGGTCCAAGGGACTCTAGGGACAGCAAAAAAAACTGGTCAGAATTCACAGAATGCCAGTCTGAGCTATGTCCCTAGCATAGTCAGTCCAGTGAAATAAGAAAAAATATTAGTTGACATCAGGACAGAGTCAAATAGTAATTCATGTAGTTAAACTATTTGCAGACATGTTAAGGTAATAGATGACTGGAACTGAAGAATTTTTAACAAAACAAAAAGTTTATTAAAGATGCTCAGTTATCTGGACTTCCCTTGTTTAAAATTCTTCAGAAGGTCATGGTAGCTAATAATTATAGAACATTAATTTCACCACAGACACTGATGATGGTCTCAGTTTAACAAAGCCTCCCTTCTTCTACACTACACAAAATAGAAAAGATCTATTTAATTTCATACCACCTTGGGGAGATTAACCTGCACAGATACACTCAGTGGCAAATGAACCAATCTCTTTAAGGGACATAAGGGAAAAGGAATATGTAGACAAATAGAAAAAGTCATATATGTAAACTGCTAAAGTCTTCCCTAGTATTTGGTTCTAAATGTATCTTTAGAAAACTGTTTCATCTTTTTCACCTGAAAATTTTTATCTGAAGGTTTCTGTGAAATTTTTCAGAAAGTTAACATGGAAAAACTTTTAAGACTATTGGTTATTTTCATTTATAGTATGAATAAGTTTCAATACCACTTAATATGAAAGTTGTATTAATTAAAGTTTGTAGTAGTACCTACATTGTAGAGTTATTGTGAGGTTTAGATAAGCCAATATTTGTAGAGAGTTTGGAACATTGTCTGGCTTAAAAGTGTTTGCCTAATAAATATAATAATAGCACTAATCAGACCACTGGCTATCAACTTTGCAATACTTGTAGGTCAAAAAGAATTTGTTGTTAGAAGCAAACAAATTCAAAATTAATTTTGAATTACTGATATGCTCTTCCAAAAAGAGAATAGTGCATTTCTTCTGCAGGAAGATCCAAAAAGAAACATGTTCACTTGAGCAATTGAGGGGTGCTAACTAATTATTATCATATGACTAATTAATTAGCATCGCACAAACCTATGATTCATGTTAAATATGGTCTGTTCCAGAGTGATTTTATAAACCTGGACCAAGGAATCAATCAGTCAGTAGGATAGTATTTGTTTCTGAGTTTGAAAGTAGCACTTGTCAAATACATTTCCAGGAAGAATTTGCAAAAATGTCAACTCTTTTGAATTCAAGCTGGAAGGAAAACTAACAAAAATTCAGATGCTTATACATACATTTCTCTTTTCTCAGAATTCATCAATTAGATATTGAGGAAGTTCATTTAAAATTTAATTATCCAAGTTTTCCTTCTTTTATAACTTACCCTTATGATTAATTACCCCATACTTGTTGATTATTTTCTCTCTTTCCTATGAACATATTAGCATGAAACCATAACGATGTTAAATTACCTTTAAAAGCACATAAAAATCAGTGGAGCATGCTGTTTTCCTCTTTACATGAAATCTGCTCTAAATATATTACAATATTTTAACACATTTTAGGAGTGTTTATTTTAGCCCCAATTCTAACACAGCTTGGGCTGACTGAACATGTTAAGTAGAGCCTGTGCCTCTCTGTATGGCATTCTGGATTGTTGTAATAAGGTGTACCCAGGTTGGATTTTTTCATTATTGATTTAATCAATAAATATTTTCAGAAATGATGAGAAACATGTAAGACTTTTAACTGGCTAAAATTGGCTTTTTATTCCTAATATTTTTATAATAGTATTGCTTCATTCTGAAGATAACTATGTCAAAATACTTCCTTCATTAAAAAAGTAAATCGGAGTTTCTGAAGCACGTTCTATATTTTAAAATTCATCTAAAGGGAATGACACTGACACTATGCTAGAACAGCCTACAGTACCCCCCAATATTTTGGCTTGCTGTCCAGAAAGCAATGGTTTATTTGAGTGTCTGCCTCTTTTGTGAAACTCTCATGTGTACCGTATGTTAACAATCATATAACCTTATTACACATTCCTATTATCTTTTTGTTCTGTTGGCACTTATCATGTGTGAGTATGTTTGCATATGTGCGTTTATGTGTGTGTATGAGAGAAAGAAAGTGTAGGATAGAGAAGAGAAAGATCATAGGGGAAAGACTCAACCTTATTCATCCTATTTTCTAGACAATGATAGCAACACTCAAGAAATGTTTGTCAAATGAATATTAATTTGGTTCCAAAGTTAGAATTGTACTATAAATTGCCTTTGAAATGTGGTAAACTCATTTAAACAAATACTTCATTATACCTCTCTTCATTTAAATGAGCATGTAATTTTATTTAAAATGGTGGTGTTTTATCAATGATATTAATTTTCTTTGGTTTATCAAAAGTTCACATGTATCATTTCTACATTCATCCATTCATTGAGTCAATAAATATGTATTCAGGACCTGCTATATACTATGCTATATACTAAACACATATTAGGCACTGAGGATATATTTTTATACTGAAATATTTAAATATATGAATCAAGTTCATCTTAACAATACCATATAAATCAATGTAATAAGGTAATAGTAATAAGGGTAATTTCACTATAGGCTAGATCTATATCAGAAATATGATTCTTAAACATGGAGCTGGCATATTTTTTAAAACAAGATGAATGATCAGTTAAGTAAAATATCAGTTAAAATTATTGGTTTTATGTAGACTAATTTCTGGTAAACTCTTTTTATGTATACCAGCTAATTATACTAATAATATTAATAACAATAAAACACTAATTTTATATCAATTATTCACAGAAATTCATTTTATTTCATTATATAAATTATCTATATAAATAATTTTATATAAATTATTAATTGAGCATCTACCAATGTGCCAGACACAGAGGATACAAAAGTGAACAAGCAAGTCAGAAATCCCTGATCTTAAGAAGCTTACATCTAGGGAGATAGGTGAAAATAAAAGATAAATCCACACATTATATAGTATGATATAGTAATATATACTAAGGAGGAAAAATGAGAGAAGAGGAATATGGGTTGAAATTTTAAATAGGGTGGCATAGGGAAGGCCTCACTGGGAGAGTAGCATTTGAGTAAAAACCTAAAGCAAGAGGCAAATTATTCTTGCAGGTGTGAGAGAGAAGCAGAATCCACACCAAGGGAGCAGCAAGTAAAGACCTTCAGGCAGAAACAAGGTTGGTTCGTTCAAAAATCAATGATTAGGCTGCTACAGCTGGAGGTGAGTGAAGGAGGAGGAAAGGCAATAAGAGAACTCAAAAACATAATGGAGTGTGGGTGTCATAGGAACTTGGAGACCTCTGCAAAGATTTTGACTTTGTGTATGAGATGGAAGGCACTGGGAAAGTTTTGAAAAGAGGAATGACATGATCTAAACAACTTTTAACAAACCACTCTGTTACTTTGGAAAATATGAAAACATTGTGCACATTTTGACATCACAGACCACATTGGCACCCATGAAAACAACACTCTAGTAATTAAAATCCATCCTGAAATCTCAGAGCCTAAACACGTTATTAATTCAATCTAGTCTCCATCCACTTCATATCTGTTTGGAAGAAGGTAATAAATCACTAATGAACCAGCTGGATATTTCTGAACTTTATATGTCACTCAGGTCACAGAAAGATATCTTTATCTTAATCTCCAATCCTGCCTACTATCAGGAAATGGAAAAACTAGTTTGGGGAAAGTAAGAAATTCTTTCTAAATAAATGACCAGTGACATTCAAAAGGCCAGTCACATTATTGAAAGATTATTCGTTTTATTATTCATCCTTTTGGATAGTTAAATATTATCTGATTTATCAAAAGTTAGCCAAACATAAATCTCTAAAATGATAATGATTATCAACAGAAAACGTCAAGTTTTAATGTTTTAAAACTTGCATAAATTAAGCAATCTATAAAATCTATTCAGATCTATTTTTTTTCTATTTTTACAAAATAAGTTAGTAACTGATTTTACAAACAATGATATCTCATCTTTGGAGTATTTTGCCTTCTAATTACTAAGGATTCTATTACTGGTAAAGTAAATTATTTTTTCACATTAATAATTAGAAATTGTCCTCCAAATGAAGCAAAAGACTCTCATTTTTTCTTTCTAATTTTTTTTTTTTTTACAAAATGTTAACTGTTTTGTTTCTAAACCAAATATACGATTTTTCCATTTGGCTGTGCTTGGATAAAGAAATGTGAATCAAAGTCTCCCTTGACTATAAGTATCTATGATTGGCTTCCAGAGATAACATCAGCAACCAATGGTTACACAATTCTAAAACTTTCTAGCTCTCCCAGAATATCATTTATTTGTAAAATTTTACACAAATCAGGTCTCCATATTTGTATTTCTACCTTTATTTCTAGCCAAAGCAGAAAAAAACTATAGGTTTTTGAAATTTCTTTCTCAGTCAACAACAGGAAATCACTTTATAATGCAAATATAAATTATTTTAAGCAAGTTCTAATTTTAAATTATCATTTTTTATCTTGTTAGTTAAAACTGTGCCATTTACCTTCTGAATTCAAAAAAATCCTCAAATCTTGAAATTTAAACCAATGCCTGCAAACTAACTCCATTCAGTTATCAAATACCATAGTTTTTATTTGTCATAAGCCTCATTATATGTCAGTAATAAAAAATGGCATTGTCTTCTCTTATTTAAAAAAAACAATTTGATAGCAACATGAATCAAAAAGTTAGAATAGGCATTTATTCATAAGACACCGATAACCACTTTTTAAAATCAAAATATGTGGTTAGAATTTTTTTGAAACTGAGTTGGTTATATAACATTTTAATCTGATGTCAAATGCCATTGTTAAAGAGTTTCATGAATACTACTGCTAAAGCCCAAAAGAAAGACTGTTCTAATTTCTTCAAGACTCCTAATGTATGGGAGAGAATTTCCTCTTGTGAGTTCCTACCATACCCATGATAATTTTATTCATATTTTTATAATCAGTGGTTCTGACTTCTCATAAGTTTGTTGGTTACAGCACTGAACTAATGATTTGTAAATTCATTTAGTTTTCATATGGTCCAGTTTCCACAGACCTATTTTATGGTAACAGGCTGTCAATGTAACCCTGGCCAGTTATCGCACAGCTATCGTATATACCACTGCAACCCCAGCACCTAGCACAGGATCTGACACAAGCCAGGGAGAGGGGTAATTGGCGGTAGTCAAATAATGCTTAAGAGAGGGATACCACTAAAGTCAAAGTGTCTGGGTTCACATCCTAGGATTTCCCTTCTGACTCTGTGTCCTTAAGCAAATTACTTAGATACAGTTATAAAATGGTTTTATGTTTGTAATTATTGCATGGGATTAAATGAGGCACTACATGTATTTGGCAGTGAATATTTTATGTTATACATTAAATATTAAAAAGGAAACAAATAACTGAGGATGGCTTATACCTAATGCCACATACTTTCACCCACATGCATTATGAACTATCTCTATGTTCTGTTCTTAAAAGTTCTTTTATTACAGTTTTAAGGAATCATAAGTAGCATGATCATGCATACTATGGTTTGCAATTCACCATGCTTTTTTTTCTGACAAGTACTGAAAAAAACTCTTTAATAAGATTTTCATAAGTACAATTAAGTACAGTGATATTTATAAATGCCTCTTCTGCAAGAGTTTCTAAAATGGAATTGGGTATAAACTTATTCTAGAAAAGTAATCTCTTCAAATTCTTTCATTCTCTTCCTATTAAAATGATCAGTGATGGTATAATAAAACTTTTGTCAAGAATAAAAGATTGCCATAAAAAAATCCTTGTGATAAGAGCTAGAATAAGAGAAATGTAGCCGATTCAGTCACATTAAAGAGATAAAAGACAGTGGAGTCAATCTGAACAATGATAGTAGATCATGATTTATATTAAAAAGACTTTTTCAATTAATGGAATAATCTGTTTTCCAGTGAACAATGCTATGTACTTGAAACAGTAGCATCTGTTCTCATATGATAATATATGAAGGAAGGGAAGTTAATTTGTCTTTAACCATGTGCTATAAAACATATTAGTTATGAACTCAAAGAATCATGAAACATTATTTCAACTGAAGTGGAATCAGATCTAAGTTTGTTAATGTTATTCATGCTATATTAAATATAAGATAACAAGAACAAGTTTAAGACCTGAAACATTTTTTAGGGATTCTTTGGGATAAGACTGCTTATATATAATGTCATAAACAAATTACATAGTTATAAAACAGCATAGACTTTGTAATACGACAGATTGAGTCTTGCAATTTATTACTTTTCTGATCTGGACAAGTTACTTGAACTTTTCTAGACTAGAACCTAACTTTGTATCATATAAGGAAGTGTGAGTTCCTTTCTTTCATCCTGCCATTCTTTTCTAGAATGTATATGACTTTATGAATAGTTTTACCTTTTTTTGAAATTTAAACAATTAGGTGAAAGATTAAATCAGACTGTACTAATCAAAAGCATACACTTCTTTAAAATTGAGTTGCAGAGTTTAATATATATTATTGTAAACAATATTGCAAAAAAGTAGCTACTTGATGAAAGGATTTATTTATTTATTTATTTTTGGCTGCGGTGGGTCTCCGTTGTTGCACGCAGGCTTTGTCTAGTTGTGGCAAGTGGGGGCTACTCTTTGTTGCAGTGCACAGGCTTCTCATTGCGGTGGCTTCTCTTGTGGAGCACGGGCTCTAGGCGTGCGGGTTTCAATAGTCGTGGCACATGCGCTCAGTAGTTGTGGTTTGTGGGCTCTAGAGCTCAGGCTTAGTAGTTGTGGCGCACGGGCTTAGTTGCTCCATGGCATGTGGGGTCTTCCCGGACCAGGGTTCGAACCCGTGTCCCCTACATTGGCAGGCGGATTCTTAACCACTGTGCCACCAGGGAAGTCCTGAAAGGATTTAAATATTTGCTTATTTTATGCTATATGATCTCTTTTCTTACTTATTAAAAGAATATTTACAAAGCTTGAAAACAGAAAAAAGAACTGGTTAAAGATGAGTCTCTTGTACATGCCAGGCATGTTTCTGACTTAGCATCTCTGTCCACTGTTCCCTCTGCCCGGATTGTGCTTCCCTCTTTTATCTACAAGGCTAATTCCTTCTCTTTCTCTAGGCTTTCATTCAAAAGTCACTTTTTCAGTGAAGCCTTCCACGTAACACCTTATTTAAAATTCCAGGATACTCTCTCATTGTTTTTTCTCCTTGGTACATGCTACTATAACATATTATATAATATGCTTAATTATATTGGAGAAAGATTTCATAGAAGAAAAGAGACCTGGAAAAGGAGAGACAAATTCTGAAATATATAAAAATGGCTAAGGCAAGAGCTTATACTGAAATAGGATACAATTGAGATTTAGAAGAAGAGGAAAGGAATAATGATCATAAGGAAGACACTTCATTAGTCTTGAAATGCAACATGAGAAACATGGATTTCATATGGAGATCTTGAGAGTGTTATTGGATGGATGGAGGCAGTGAGAATTCAAAACACTAAGGTGAGCTTTACTGCTTACTGAGTTTATCAGGGAAGGAGATAGACATCTTAAACAGAAACTGCCAAAATATGCCAGTAACAGTTGCATCACTCTGAACAATACTATAACACTTCTGGCATTACATACTGATAACTGCTTATCTAAAGGGAAAAAATATATATATATGTATTTTTCTGTATCATAATTTCTTAATTAGATGAACAATAAGTAACTAAATATATAGTTTAAGGAACTTTATTCATTTTCATTCTTTTATACTTTAAGGAAACTATGGAAGTAGAGTTTCAAAATAATTTTTAACTCAGAAAAACACGCTCCTGATGTATTTTATTGGATTAAATTTAAATCCACATGTATATCAGAACATACAATAAGCATTTTAGATGTTTCCATTTTCTTAACTTTAATAGCATCTGTGCTATACTGGAGACTTTCTGACCCCATAATTTCTTTACATGAAGATTCATAATCCTTTCTATGAAAATAAAATTGTCACAGACACTTGAAATGTTCAACTTAGATGAATTCTCTGTATTTTCTGCATATGAAAATTTTCCTTATTTAATAACAATACAGACTGTATGTTGAGATATTAAACATAACCATTTTTAAATGCATATTACATATTTCATCTTAGTGTGCATATGCTATTTCTTTGATATCAAAAGAAACTGTTACAAAGTCATTATGAAAATGGCTACTCTACATATATTTTCCCAAAATGTATTATAACTTTTATTTTTCCTGCTACCTTAGAGAAAAGAGTGTTTTATGATATTTCCCCAATATTCTATAGCAAGTACTTTTTTCCCATTTACTTTTAGGAATGCAGTAGAAACTAAAGGTTCAGAGAGTACAGCTGTTATTATAACAACTTGTTGAAACTCTGACTTTCTCACTTATTATTGGTGCTATGGACCAAATTGGCCTCTCCCTCCCCAGTAGTCATATGCTGAAGCCCTAACCCCTCAATGTGACTGCATTTGGACACAGGCCTATAAGGAGTATAAGGAAGTAACAGATTAAATGAGGTCATTAGGGTGGGGCCCTGATCCCTTAGAATTAGATCCCTTAGAATAGTGATTCTATAAAAAAAAACACCAGAGAGAGAGCCCTTCCTCTCTCTCTCTCCACCATGTGAGGAGAGAACAATAAGAAAGACTACAAGAAGCCAGGAAGAGAACTTTCACCAGAAAGCAACCATACTGGCATATTTATCTTGCACTTTCAGCATCCAGAGGTTGCTTCATTGCAACCTCTCAATCTATTTATCATTTTGTACTGGATATCTTCTTTCCTAATGAATAATGAAATATTGAGTATGATTCTAAATGAAATCAATATAGCCCATATTAAAATTAAAAGTTGGTTTTCAACATAATTTTTTTTTAATAACAAGAGTTTGTCCTACTAAATGCACACTGTTTTCTTTTAGAGATACTAAATGGTGGTAAGGGAATTTTAATGGTCAATAAGTTTGCTGTTTCCCACCCAATATTCCAGACTGAAGAGAAGACATTTCTCCCCTCAGCAAACCAAGCAAACAGCCTGTTTGCCATTCCTCTTACCTGAATGACCCAAATTGTTTTCCAGCATCAGATTGTGAGTATAGAGATAGAATAGGAAGGAAGGTAAGCGTAGAAAAAGTAATTGCCTCAGAAAGCTCATTTAGACTGTGGCTATAAGGACATAATCGACATTCTTTGAAGGCCTTACACCTATTCTCATTCACTTTTTTACTCCACCTTCTTTATGTCACTCTAGGACATCATCAGTTACTGCTTGTACTAACTGTAGCTTCTATGAGTATCTCCTCCTCTAATCTTTACCAAACTTCCATTCATCCCTCAAATATCCATTTAAGCACTACTTCTGGTAGAAGTCTTCCCTGGAGAGGACAAACACACACACACCATACAAACATACTCAAAGGCAGGTGCTCATGACAATTTCTTACCTAGCACCTTGCACTGCTGAATACTTAACATTCTCAGTTGCAATTAATATCAGCCTTCTCTGAAAGACCATGACTGTATCTTCCTGATCACTCTGTCCTTAGTGATTAGCTAAGAGCCAGGCATATAGTTGACGCTTTATAACACAGTATTCATGATTCCCTCATTGAATGAATTAATAAAACATACTTGTGGAGGAGAATGGGGGTACAAAGAGTAATAGTTCCACATTCTATGCATGAGGGCTTAGTGGTGAACTGTTGTCTCAGAAATGAGTAGAAATTCAACAGGAACTCTAACGAGTTGTACGATCATAAGAGAGCAGTTTTAAAAGTCAATTTTACGTGTTTACAGGAACAGATGAAAGATACTGGAATAGTGCAAAGCCCTCTCATATTATCCCAAAGCACTGACATGGGACCTGCAAATTTGAAAATGTTTATATCTTTCTAGCAACTGATATGAGTAAAAGCCTAGAGTAATTGTGTAAAAAATACAAATATAAATGCATTCATTCAATTTCTCAAGTAAATATAATTTTGCTGAGCAAATGGCAAGATTTCCTTTAAAGCAGGATGATAGGAGGGGAAGGGCAGGGAGGGACAGATTGGGAGTTTGGGATTGACATGTACATACTGCTATATTTAAAATGAATAACCAACAAGGACCTACCATATAGCACAAGGAATTCTGCTCAATATTACATAACAACCTAAATGGGAAAATAATTTGAAAAAGAATAGATACATGTATATGTATAACTAAATCACTTTGCTGTACACGTGAAACTATCACAATATTGTTAATCAATTATACTCCAATATAAAATAAAAAGTTAAAAAAAAACCAGGATGATAGGGATAATCACTAGCCTCCAACTTGCTTGATACTGTAACTTCATAACCATATTTAGTAAAATCTACAGGCTGTTTAATTGCTTTCCATTTTAAGTATTAACTGTTTTCCTCAGAACTTCAAATAAGGTCTCCAGACCAGAAGGCCATGGGAGTGGCCTATCTAAAAAGAATTCAGTTTTTTGAGAGTTTTTTCATGAATCAGTGTTGAATTCTGTCAAATGCTTTTCCTGCATCTATTGAGATTATTGTATAATTTTTATCCTTTATTTTATTAACGTGGTATATCGTATTGATTGATTTGTAGATGTTGAACCATCCTTGTATCCCTGGAATAAATTTCACTTGGTCATGGTGAATGATCCTTTTAATGTATTGTTGAATTATTTTTGCTAATATTTTGTTGAGGATTTTAGCATCTGTGTTCACCAGGGATATTAGCTTATAATTTTCTTGTCACGTACTTGTCTGGATTTGGATCAGGGAAATGCTGGCCTTGCTAAATGAGTTTGGAAATGTTCCCTCCTCTTCTATTTCTGAAAGAGCTTGAGAAAGACTGCTATGGATAGAAACTCATGCAGGATTTCTATGTCATAGTCTGGAAGTAGATTTCTTCTTATATTATGTTGAGGTACATTCCTTCTAGACCCAGTTTGTCACTGCCCTCCATTGATACCAGACAGTCTGGGTCTGCCACAAGTGTGATTCCCAGTTCTGGGACACAACTGTGCACTTTGGGAATAGGGGGCCCTGGGGAAGCCTCCAAACTCGGTGTTGGCAACCAACACTGCGGCAAGGCAGACACAATCCTGTGTTTAGGTTCCAGCTTAAAGATTCTAAAAATATATCCTTGCCTCTAGGGTATGACTAAGCCTCCTAGCTGGAGGTCAATGCTCTATATTGTGAACTTTCAGTGGACCCTGAAGGATGACTGGGCTGCCCTGAAACTCCATGGGAAATGTGATGACATCATGCAGCTCTCTTGGACAAGCTGAGCCTGGAGACCTCCTTCTACAGCAGGTGGCAAAACTCCATCTTTTGCCAGGCAATTTCCCTGTATTTGGATGAAGAAGAAGTCATACAGAAGCAGAGAGGAGGCTCTGCCTGGGGAACAGGGCCCCCCATCTGACTCAGCTCCCATTCTAGGGAGCTAGTTTGGCAGGGGCTGTACCAAATGCACAAAAAGAAAGAAAGTAACATAACCTCATGTTTGATGAAGAAAAACAATGGGCAATTTCCATATGGCCATAACTCTCCTTCACAGGTAAGTATTATCTTGAAGGCCTGGGCTGCCCTCATGGGATCTACTAAGAAATCTTTGGGGGTGACACTACCATTGTGACGTTTTAAGTCACTTGTCTCTGCTTGTAGAGAAACCCATTCCACTGCTGTGATTGTCCTCTGATATGGGTTCGACTGTTGAAGACACTTCCCACCTAAAAGGAGGTAGCTGTGACATCTTTCTGTGAGAAGAGAACACAGGAGGTTATTCCAGACCTGGCTGGCCAAGAGGAGCACATTAATCATTCACTGGGCTAGTCTTAGGAACTTCAATGTTATTTCTACTACATCTTGCTAAAAATGTTAACTTTATAGAAAATTATTTTCTGTATTTGGTATGTGACAAAGGGTTGGTTTTGAGTCTTGGCTCTAAGCAGGTCTTTTTATTCTTCTTAAACATTTCTGCACTGTCAGAAAAAAAAAAAGTGTAGAACATACCTCTCTATACCAAACTGAGTATAGAGTGAATACTTCAACATAATAAAACCCATATGACAAGCCTGCAGTTAATATCATTTTCAATGGTGAAAAGCTGGAAGCTTTTCCTCCAAGATAAGGAACAAGAAAGGATGTACATTCTTGCCACTTTTATTCAACATAGTACTGGAATTATGAGCCAGAGCAATTAGGCAACACAAAGAAACAAAAGAAATCTAAATTAGAAAGGAAGAATTAAAACTGTTTCTATTTGCAGATGACATAATACTGCATGTAGAGAAAACACTAAAGACTCCACAAAAAAAAAAAAAGAGTAGAACTAATCAACAAATTCAGTAAAGTTGAAGGAGACAAGATCAATATATAAAAATCAGTTGTATTTCTATACACCAATAATAAATTATCAGAAAGAGAAATTAAGAAAACAATCCCATTTATAATTACAGCAAAAAGAATAAAATACCTAGGAATAAATTTAACCAAGGTGGTGAAAAACCTGTTTACTGAAAACTGTAAGACATTGATGAAGAAATCGAAAAAGACTCAAATTAATGTAAAGATATTGCACGCTCATGGATTAGAATTAATATTGTTAAAACGTCCACACTACCCAAAACAATCTACAGATTCAAACATAGATGAGGATAACAATCCCAATCAAAATTCCAATGGCATTTTTCACAGAAATAGAACAAACAATTCTAAAATTTACATGGAACCACAAAAGACCCCGAATAGCAAACATAATCTTGAGAAAGAAGAACAAAGCTAGAGGCATCATACTCTCTAATTTCAAACTACCCTACAAAGCTATAGTAATCAAAGCAATATGGTATCGGTATAAAAACAGGTACATAGATCAATGTAATAGACTAGAGAATCCAGAAATAAGCCCACACATAAACTGTCAATAAATTTATGACAAAGGCACCAAGAATATAAAATGGGGAAAAGATAATCTCTTCAATAAATAGTATTGGAAAAACTGAAAATCCACATGCAAAAGAATGAAACTAGACCCCTATCTTCCACCACACACAAGAAACAACTCAAAATGGATTAAAGATTTGAATGTAAGACCTCAAACCATGAAATTCCTAGAAGAAAGCATAGAGGGTAAGTTCCTTGACATTAGTCTTAGCAATTAGTTTTTGATTTGACACCAAAAGCAAAGACAACAAAAATAAACAAGTAAGACTATATCAAACTAAAAAACTTCTGCATAGCAAAGAAAACAAACAACAAAATAAAGAGACTACTGAATGGGAGAAAAATATCAGCAAACATGTAAGTGATAAGGGGTTAATATCCAAAATATATAAAGAATTAATGCAGTTCAACAGAAAAACAAAATAAAAACAGACAATCCAATTAAAAAATGGGCAAATGATCTGAATAGGCATTTTTTTTTTCCAAAAAAGACATATGAATGGCCAACAGGTACATGAAAATGTGCCCAATATCACTAATCACCAGGAAAACACAAATCAAAACCACAATGAGGGCTTCCCTGGTGGTGCAGTGGTTGAGAGTCCACCTGCCAATGCAGGGGACACAGGTTCGTGCCCCGGTCCGGGAAGATCCCACATGCCATGGAGCGGCTGGGCCCGTGAGCCATGGCCGCTGAGCCTGCGCGTCCGGAGCCTGTGCTCCGCAACAGGAGAGGCCACAGCAGTGAGAGGCCCTTGTACCACACACACAAAAAAAAAAGACACAATGAGATATCACCTCACTGAAACCTGTAACACGTGTTGGTGAAGATGAGAAAAGGGAACGCTTGTACACTGTTGGTGAGAATGTAAATTGGTTCAGCCTGTCTGGAAAATAATATGGAGATTCTTCAAAATATTAAAACTAGAACTACCATACGATCCAGCAATTCCACTTCTGGCTATATATCGTAAAGAAATGAAAACAAGTTATCTGCACTCCCATGTTCACTGAAGCATTATTCACAATTGCCAAGATATGGGAGCCACCTATGTGTCCATCAATGCATGAATAGATAAAGAAGATAGGTAGAGTCAGCAGCCATCTTGGTTATCAGATTGGCTGTCACAGTATCATAGCGCTTGTGTTCAAATGACCCTCATTTACTTAATAACAGCACCAAAATGCTAGACTAGTGATCCTGGTAATTCAAATATTATCAAAAAGAAGTTGTAAAGTGCTTCCTTTAAGTGAAAAGGTGACATAATAAGGAAACAGAAATCGTATGACATGGTTGCTAAGACCTACGGAGCTTCCTACCCAAAAACTCTGAATGAAGCTTATAGTTTCTCTTCTGATGAGGGTGGCCGTGGGGCTAACAGGGTCTTGGTGCTCTGGCCAGGTGTCAGGTCTGTGCCCTTGAGGTGGGAGAGCCGAGTTCAGGACATTGGTTCACCAGAGACCTCCCAGTTCCACGTATATCTAATGGCGAAAGATCTCCCAGAGATCTCCATCTCAATGCCAAGACCCGGCTCCACTCAACAACCAGCAAGCTCCAGTGCTGGACACCCTATGCCAAATGACTAGCAAGACAGGAACACAACCCCACCCATTAGCAGAGAGGCTGCCTAAAATCATAATAAGGTCACAGAAACCCCCAAACACACCAGCAGATGAGGTCCTGCCAACCAGAAAGACAAGATCGAGCCTCATCCAACAGAATACAGGTACCAGTCCCCTCCACCAGTAAGCCTACACAACCCACTGAACCAACCTTAGCCACTGAAGGCAGAAACCAAAAACAACGGGAACTACGAACATGCATCCTGCAAAACGGAGACCCAAAACACAGTAAGTTAAGCAAAATGAGAAGACAGAGAAATACACAGCAGATGAAGGAGCAAGGTAAAACCCCACCAGATCAAACAAATAAGAGGAAATAGGCAGTCTATCTGAAAAAGAATTCAGGGTAATGATAGTAAAGATAATCCAAAATCTTGGAAATAGAATAGAGAAAATACAAGAAACGTTTAACAGGGACCTAGGAGAACAAAAGAGCAAACAAACAATGAAGAACACAATAAATGAAATTAAAAATTCTCAGGAAGGAATCAATAGCAGAATAACTGAGGCAGAAGAACATATAAGTGACCTGGAAGATAAAAGAGTGGAAATAACTAACACAGAGCAGAATAAAGAAAAAAGAATGAAAAGAATTGAGGACAGTCTCAGAGACCTCTGGGACAACATTAAATGCACCAACATTCGAATTATAGGGGTCCCAGAAGAAGAAGAGAAAAAGAAAGGGACTGACAAAATATTTGAAGAGATTATAGTTGAAAACTTCCCTAATATGGGAAAGGAAATAGTCAAGTCCAGGAGGCACAGAGAGTCCCATACAGGATAAATCCAAGGAGAAACATGCCAAGAGGCATATTAATCAAACTAACAACAATTAAATACAAAGAAAAAAATATTGAAAGCAGCAAGGGAAAAACAACAAATAACATACAAGGGAATCCCCATAAGGTTAACAGCTGATCTTTCAGCAGAAACTCTGCAAGCCAGAAGGGAGTGGCAGGACATATTTAAAGTGATGAAAGGAAAAAACCTACAAGCAAGATTACTCTACTCAGCAATGAACTCATTCAGATTCGACAGAGAAATTAAAACCATTACAGACAAGCAAAAGCTGAGAGAATTCAGCACCACCAAATCATCTCTACAACAAATGCTAAAGGAACTTCTCTAGGCAGGAAACACAAGAGAAGGAAAAGACCTACAATAACAAACCCAAAACAATTAAGAAAATGGTAATAGGGACATACATATCGATAACTACCTTATATGTAAATGGATTAAATGCTCCAACCAAAAGACAGATACTGGATGAATGCATACAAAAAAGAGACCCATATATATGCTGTCTACAAGAGACCCACTTCAGACCTAAGGACACATACAGACAGAAAGTAAGGGGATGCAAAATGATATTCCATGCAAATGGAAATCAGAAGAAAGCTGGAGTAACAATTCTTATATCAGACAAAACAGACTTTAAAATAAAGACTATACAAGAGACAAAGAAGGACACTACCTAATGATCAAGGGATCAATCCAAGAAAAAGATATACAATTGTAAATATTTATGCACTCAACATAGGAGCACCTCAATACATAAGGCAAATTCTAACAGCCATAAAAGGGTAAATCGACAGTAACACAATCATAGTAGGATACTTTAACACCCCACTTTCACCAATGGACAGATAATCCAAAATGAACATAAATAAGGAAACACAAGCTTTAAATGACAAATTGAACAAGATGGACTTGATATTTATAGGACATTCCATCCAAATACAACAGAATACACTTTCTTTTCAAGTGCTTATGGAACATTCTCCAGGATAGATCATATCTTGGGTCACAAATCAAGCCTTGGTAAATTTAAGAAAATTGAAATCATATCAAGTACCTTTTCCAATGACAATGCTATGAGATTAGATATCAATTATAGGAAAAAATCTGTAAAAAATACAAACATATGGAGGCTAAACAATACACTATTAAATAACCAAGAGATCACTGAAGAAAACAAGGAGGAAATCAAAAAATACCTGGGAACAAATGACAATTAAAATATGATGACCCAAAACCTATGGGATGTAGCAAAAGCACTTCTAAGAGGGAATTTTACAGCAGTACAATCCTATGTCAAGAAACAAAAAACATCTCAAATAAACAACCTTACCTTACACCTAAAGCAATTAGAGAAAGAAGAACAGAAAAAGCCAAAGCTAGCAGAAGGAAAGAAATCATAAAGATCAGATCAGAAATAAATGATAAAGAAATGAAGGAAACAATAGCAAACATCAATAAAACTAAAAACTGGTTCTTTAAGAAGATAAACATAATTGATAAACCATTAGCAAGACTCATCAAGAAAAAATGGGAGAAGACTTAAATCAACAGAATTAGAAATGAAAAAGGAGAAGTAACAACTGACACTACAGAAATACAAAGGATAATGAGAGATTACTACAAGAAACTATGTGCCAATAAAATGGACATCCTGGAAGAAATGGACAAATTCTTAGAAAAGCACAACCTTCCGAGACTGAACCAGGAAGAAATAGAAAATGTGAACACACCAACCACAAGCACTGAAATTGAGACTGTGATTAAAAATCTTCAAAGAGACAAAAGCCCAGGACCAGATGGCTTCACAGGCGAATCCTATCAAACATTTAGAGAAGAGCTAACACCCATCCTCAAACTCTTCCAAAATATAGCAGAGGGAGGAACACTCCCAAACTCATTCTATGAGGCCATCATTACCCTGATACCAAAACCAGACAAAGATGTCACAAAGAAAGAAAACTACAGGCCACTGTCACTGATGAATACAGATGCAAAAATTCTCAACAAAATACTAGCAAACAGAATCCAACAGCACATTAAAAGGATCATACACCATGATCAAGTGAGGTTTACCCCAGGAATGCAAGGATTCTTCAATATATGCAAATCTATCAATGTGATAAACCATATTAAGAAACTGAAGGAGAAAAACCATACGATCATCTCGATAGATGCAGAAAAAGCTTTTGACAAAATTCAACACCGATTTATGATAAAAACCCTCCAGAATGTAGGCACAGAGGGAACTTACCTCAACATAATAAAGGCCATATATGACAAACCCACAGCCAACATCATTCTCAATGGTGAAAACTTGAAACCATTTCCTCCAAGAACAGGAAGAAGACAAGGTTGACCACTCTCACCACTATTACTGAACATAGTTTTGGAAGTTTTAGCCACAGTCAACAGGGAAGAAAAATAAACAGAAGGAATCCAAATCAGAAAAGAAGAAGTAAAGCTGTCACTGTTTGCAGATGACATGATACTATACATAGAGAATCCTAAAAATGCTACCAGAAAACTACTAGAGCTAATCAATGAATTTGGTAAAGCAGCAGGGTACAAAATTAATTCATAGAAATCTCTTGCATTCCTATACACTAATGATGAAAAATCTGAAAGAGGAATTAAGGAAACACTCCCATTTACCATTGCAACAAAAAGAATAAAATACCTAGGAATAAACCTACATAAGGTGACAAAAGACCTGTATGCAGAAACTATAAGACACTGATTAAAGAAATTAAAGGTGATACAAACAAATGGACAGATATACTATGTTCTTGGATTGGAACAATCAACATTGTGAAAATGACCATACTACTCAAAGCAATCTACAGATTCAGTGCAATCCCTATCAAACTATCAATGGCACTTTTCACAGAACTAGAACAAAAAATTTCACAATTTGTATGGAAACACAAAAGACCCCAAATAGCCAAAGCAATCTTGAGAAAAAAAAAGAAGCTGGAGGAATCAGTCTTCTGGACTTGACTCTACTATGAAGCTACAGTAATCAAGACAGTATGGTACTGGCACAAAAACAGAAATATAGATCAATGCAACAGGATACAAAGCCCAGAGATAAACCCACTCACCTATGGTCACCTTATTTTTGATAAAGGAGGCAAGAAAATACAATGGAGAAAAGACAGCTTCTTCAAAAAGTGGTGCTGGGAAAACTGGACAGCTACATGTAAAAGAATGAAATTAGAACACTCCCTAACACCATACAAAAAAATAAACTCAAAATAGATTAAAGACCTAAATGTAAGACCAGAAACTATAAAACTCTTAGAAGAAAACATAGGCAGAATACTTTATGACATAGATCACAGCAAGATCCTTTTTGACCTACCCCCTAGAGAAATGGAAATAAAAAAAAATAAACAAATGGAACCTAATGAAACTTAAAAGCTTTTGCACAGCAAAGGAAACCATTAAGAAGATGAAAAGAGAACCCTCAGATTGGGAGAAAATATTTACCAATGAACCAACTGACAAAGGATTAATCTCCAAAATTTACAAGCAGCTCATGCAGCTCAATATCAAAAAAAAACAACCCAATCCAAAAATGGGCAGGAGACCTAAATAGACATGTATCCAAAGAAGATATAGATTGCCAACAAACACATGAAAGGAGGTTCAACATCATTATTCATTAAAGAAATGCAAACAAAACTACAATGAGGTATCACCTCACACCAGTCAGAATGGCCATCATCAAAAAATCTACAAACAATAAATTCTGGAGAGGGTATGGAGAAAAGGGAACCCTCTTGCACTGTTGGTGGGAATGTAAATTGATACAGCCACTATGGAGAACAGTATGGAGGTTCCTTAAAAAACTAAAAATAGAGCCCAGCAATCCCACTACAGGGCATATACACTGATAAAACCATAATTCAAAAAGAGTCATGTACAACAATGTACATTGCAGCTCTATTTACAATAGCCAGGACATGCAAACAACCTAAGTGTCCATCGACAGATAAATGGATAAAGAAGATGTGGCACATATATACAATGGAATATTACTCAGCATAAAAAAGAAACGAAATTGAGTTATTTGTAGTGAGGTGGATGGACATAGAGGCTGTCATACAGAGTGAAGTAAGTCAGAAAGAGAAAAACATACTGTATTTGTACAAATACCACATATATATGGAATCTATGAAAAAGAAATGGTTCTGAAGAACCTAGGGGCAGACAGGAATAAACACACAGACATAGAGAATGGACTTGAGGACACGGGAAGGGGGAAGGGTAAGCTGGGATGAAGTGAGAGAGTGGCATGGACATACATACACTACCAAATGTAAAATAGCTAGTGGGAAGTAGCCGCATAATACAGGGAGATCAGCTCGGTTCTTTGTGACCACCTAGAGGAGTGGGATAGGGAGGGTGGGAGGGAGATGCAAGAGGGAGGAGATATGGGGATATATGTATACGTATAGCTGATTCACTTCGTTATACAGCAGAAACTAACACACCATTGTAAAGCAATTGTACTCCAATAAAGATGCTATTTTAAAAAAAAGAAGATATAGTGTATATTCAAAATGATATATTATTCAGCCACAAGAAAGAAATCCTGATTTGTGACAACACATATGGACCTTGAGAGTACTATGCTAAGTGAAATCAGACAGAGAAAATCAAGTACCGCATGATATTAATTATGTGTGGAATTTTAAAATGTCAAAATCTTAGAAGCAAAAATATAAAAGTATTTGGCCAGGGACTGGGAGTTGGGAGAAACAGGTTGGTAAAAGGGCCCCAACTATCAGTGGTAAGATGAATAAGGTCAGAGGATCTAGTGTAAAACATGGTGAGTAGAGTTGATAAGATGACATTGTGTAACAAAATCGATAAGAGAGTAGAACTTTAATGTTTTTGCACACACACACACAATAAATGCATGAAGTGATGGATGTGTTAATTAGCTAGATGGGAGAAATCTTTTCACAATGTATACATATATCAAATCACCATGATGTAGACTTTAAATATTTTATGATTTTATATGTCAATTAAACCTCAATAACACTGATTTTTTTTGAGATTTAAAAAAACTGAATGTTATGGAGTAATCTAAATTCATTAGTCAAGGCTTCTGTTTTCATATTAGTTGGTGCAATATTGTCAGTAAATCAGTAAAATAAAAATTTAAATCATATAGAGGCTTTGTTCAATTAATATCTGAGATAAACCAAAAATGATGTTCTCACCATTTTTAATTTCAGAAGTAATGTCTTTAAAATGAACATAGTTGAATCTGGAGATAAAATATTTTTGTTGAAATATGCAGAGCTGAGGTCATCCTCAGTTTAAAGTACAGAGTTATGTATAAATAAACTATTTTATGTTCTCAATATCTCCATTAGGCATTTTTAAATGGATAAACATGTAACATCTAAAAGAAATAGCTGATAATCTGTCAACAGCGTTGCTTTAATTTGAAGAAGAAAGCCTCTTTCTTCCTAGAAGCTCTGCTGTGTCACCTCTGAGTTGATTGACTCATCTTTAAACTCATAGTTTTGTTCTTTTGAATGCATCAGAATTTCCTTAAATGATCTTTATGCTGTCATATCTTAGGTGTGAGGTTATGATAAAAAATTCAGAGAATTCAGATTTCTTTCGGAGTTTGTAGGTTAACCTATTTGTTATACAAAAGGTAATACGAAAGTTGATACTGTGGATTTTCTTCAAATCAAAGAGCTGATGTAAAGAGCGAGCTATGGCTAGTACTGAGGTGTTCTGATCTAAGTACAATTTTTCAGTCACACTGGCCTTTTCATTCTTAACCCTTACAATTAGATACATGATAAAATTTAACTAGTACTAACAGATAATAGGCTATAAATTAAATATTCCAATTAACAGATAATTTTTGTAAGTTATGGGTAACAATATTTTTAAGGCTTTAGAATAGTTTTGTCAATAGATCTTTCTATGACAATGGAAATGTTTTATATATATGGTGCCCCATATAGTAACCAAAATCCACCTGTAACTATTGAGTTCTTGAACTATGTCTACTGTAGCTAAGAAACTGAATTTTTTAATTTATTTAATTTTACGTAACTGAAACAAAGAATTACATATGGCTAATGGCTACTGTATCAGACAGCAAAATTTTAGAATATAGGAACACTGACTAAATTATCTTGAATAGTCACTGTACTTTACGGACATCATTATAAGATTGCTGATTGATATTTACAGTAATAAGATGATATTTAGAAACACAGCCTTTATGTTTCTGTAGAAACATATAACATATGTTCACATGCTCATATCTCTATGACTGTATAGAGATCTACTCAACTATATACACCAGACTTCTAATGCAAATAATGATCCTGCATTTGAATAAAGGGATACTAAGAGCATTCGTTAATTGAATTTGCTGTCATATTTGTTTCAGGAATGTTGTTTATAGCATTACCTTTATAAAAATCCATGGAACAAAATTTTCATTGTTCTTGATGCCAGGAAAAGCCAGGAAGTAAATAGCTTATCATACATCTCTCCTTTTTTATCTGGCTTCCAGGAAGCTGAATCTAAATTTGTGTAGGAACCGATAACAAATTTCTAGATAATAAATTTACCACTGACTTTTTTTTTTTGCAGTACGCGGGCTTCTCACTTTTGTGGCCTCTCTCGTTGCGGAGCACAGGCTCTGGACATGCAGGATCGGCGGCCATGGCTCACGGGTCCAGCCGCTCCGCGGCATGTGGGATCTTCCTGGACTGGGGCACGAACCCGTGTCCCCCGCATCGGCAGGCGGACTCTCAACCACTGCACCACCAGGGAAGCCCTTACCACTGACTTTGAACTGAATTTTCCTATTTTTATTTTTACCTGTCTTAGTTTTATCTATTTATTCCTCTTTTTACGAATCTTACTATACTTAATAAAAGAAGGTATACAAATAGCCATAAGTACATAGGAAGTTCTAAATTTCATTAATAATTATGAAAATACATTTTTAAATCACAATGAGATATCACGACACATCTACAAGAATGGTGAATACTAAATAAACATGAAAGAAAGAAAGAGAGGGACAGAGAGGGAGGGAAGGAAGGAAGGAAGGAAGGAAGGGGGAGGGAGGGAAGGAAAGGAAGGAAAGCAAGGAAGGGAAGGAAGGAAGGAAAGAAGGAAGGAAAACTTGGCGATATCAAGGGTCAGCCAGAATGTAAAAACAAGAACAACTGAAATTCCCATACACTGCTGGTAGAAGTATACATTTGTATAAAGCTGAAAATATGCATACCTGTGACTCAATAATTCTACTGTGATACACAATATCAACAGAAATGCAACACGTGTGCACCAAAAAGCATGTACCAAATGTTCACTGCTCTACTATTTATAACAGCCACCATGTTGAACATGAACCACTTCATGTTCAACAATGGTAGAATTGATAAATAAATTATTTATTGTATATTCATAGAAATGATGCTACAAAGCAAGGAACATTATTTAATTACTTCTATCAAAAACATACTGTTGAGTGAGGGAATCCAGAAACAAAAGAATCCATACTTTATGAATCCATTCATATAAAGTTCAATCAGGCAAAATTTACCTTTGGTGTTAAAGTCAGGTTATGGTTACTTTTGGGGAAGAGAGGAATAGTGATTGGGTGAAAGCACAGAGAGATTTTTAGGGTGCTTGCATGTTTTTTTACCTGATTTGGGACGTGATTAGACAGTGTACCTCATTTATGGAAATTCATAAAGATATACACTTAACATTTGAGCAATTTTCTGTCTGTATGTGATACATAAAATAATCTAGTTTACCTTAAAAATTCTATTACTTAACACGTATTTATGTGTCATAGTCCACATACTCTTAGAAGAGAGTCAATAAATAAATATATACATTGAAATAATTAGTGAGAAGTGGTAGACTGAAAAGCCTAAGGAAATTATTTTATCAAGGGCTAAAATTGCCATTTTTCATCATGTAAACTCGTGGTGTGTATGGTGCACAGTTTAGATATCATATTGTTTAAAGTGAGTTATGATTTCTTAATATTTCTAACACAAGTCATGTATATTGTATTATAGTATGGAATAAAAATAAGAACATGAAAAGTAATAATTTCAGAAATTCAGTTCACGAAAGGTTAGTTTTTATGTTTTTATAGTAGTATTCTACCTTGAAGGTTAAAAGGGAAAGTCAGTCTTAGAAATATTACTTATCTTCAAGCTATGAAGTCACTAACAAGGACAAAACTATGTTTAAAAAATCCTGTGACAGAAATACTCATTAGCAATTTGATATGGGTATAGTTTGCATATATTATAATTACCTAGTATTTATAAATGCTATATTAATTTTTACTTTTCTTTTGGCTATATGCCTGCTTTTCTTAGATTGATTTATTAATGTCCAAGGTTGCTGTGCAGTTTTATCCTCTTAGCAATAATAGATGCAATATATCACAAAAACAAATTTTTAAGAGAACATCATTAGAGTGATATAGCACTAGTAATAAACCCCTTCACACTTGGATGAACTTAAATCAGTTTCTCTTTATTGATTTTTGGTCATAACATAATTTTAAAGTTCAACTCAGTTAATAAAAAAAGATTTGCCCTAGTGTTATGGGCAAAATACTTGTGTTGTAAGTTCCCACTTCATTTGTGGAAGCCCGGTATAGTCGTATCATATATACAGCTTGGTTAGATATAGCAATGAGAAGATTATTTTATGATAATCTTTATGTGTAATATCTTTTCCTCTCTCTTTTATTGATATTAATCCTTCAACTCATCCTTATCATGATAGGATCCAATGACTACAAAGTGAACGTTTATTTCCTATTGCCTTCGATTTGTATATATTTGTGAGGGTGTGTGTGTGTGTGTGAAAGATGTAAAAATGCAGTATTTAACAAATGTGAAGATAGTAAATCTGTTTAAATGATTCA
The DNA here is from genome assembly GCF_059928025.1 of Delphinapterus leucas. NCBI lineage: Eukaryota > Metazoa > Chordata > Mammalia > Artiodactyla > Monodontidae > Delphinapterus > Delphinapterus leucas. The sequence continues at coordinate 24,966,979 of NC_143136.1, read as the reverse complement.
TTTTATCATGAGAATATTTTAATTATTTTTACTAATAATGTGATAATATTCCTTAGAACGCTATATGTTATTTCTTTACGTAGGATTGCCAGTCCTATATAGAGAGTAGACTGGTTTTCAATCTTGTAATTCATTCATTAAACTAGTTTCAAAAATCAGTTAATCTAACCTGTTTTTAACACTATGAATCACAGACTTTATGAAGTGTCTATTCCGCCAGGAGAATTAGTATCTTCATCCAGAATTAAGTAATCAATTGTAAGTAAAAAGGTAAAAAAAAAAAAAAAAAGGTTGCATATGAACTCAAATAAGGATGTTAAAATTTTCTTTATTGCTATTCTTCTTGTAAACTGTATATACCATAATGGTTCTCATTTTTCCCCACTGCAACATAACAAATTACATATACTACATGACTCCCTGGATTCATTCAGATACGGTCCACAGTATTTATAAAATGCTCAGTTATCTACCAATCCTTCCTGACCTTTAGTTTTTTTGCACAGGGAAACCAATCAGAATGCAAGAGAGCAAAAGTTCACACTTTCATAACCTTATATCCATTCCATATTTTTTAAAAAGTAAATTATTCACAAATAATTAAACTAAACTGCTTTAGTTTAAACATGTCATATAATATTTTTCACATGTATGTGTTAAGACTGTAAATAAAAACAGTTGGTCCATAACACACTGAGCACACACTAAAGAGAAAGGCAGCATCAGACAATTAGCAATCAATGGCTTAAGGAAAATTAAAGGATAATGTTGTTATTAGCTTGAATGATAGAGTATAATTTTCATTGACCCTTGATTCTGACAGCAAGAAAGGCAATAGATACTTGCTCTATTCTGTAGCAGCCTAAAAAAGATAAGCTCTGTATTTTAATGTATCTAGAGATAAAGGAGTCCTCTATGGAGTTGACCAGACCCAAAATCCAAAATACATATACATCTCCAACATCTCTCTGTCACCACTCATCAAAGCTCCTGACATCTTTGCGAATTCAAATGTTATCTAACCTTTAAAAGTCAGTTTAAAGGTGTTCACTCATTCAGCAAATATTTATTGAGCTAGGCATCCTGTATTAGAAATATAAAGGAAAAAATAAGACACAAAACTCCTTCCTCAGTAAAAAGGGCAGACAACCTAATTTGAAGCAGACATGGGAATAATTTGTTAGTATAGTAAAAACATGTCTACAGAGGGTGGTCAGGGTGAGGTTAAGCAACATCAAGAACTGTTAGAGGTAGTTTAACAGAGCCATTAAAACAGAAGCTTTAGGGCTTCTCAGGTGGCGCAGTGATTGAGAGTCCGTCTGCCGATGCAGGGGACACGGGTTCGTGCCCCGGTCCTGATCCGGGAAGATCTCACATGCCGCGGAGCAGGGAGGTCACAACAGTGAGAGGCCCACGTCCAGCAAAAAAAAAAAAAAAAAGCATAAGCTTCAGAATCATAAAGAACTAGGTTCAGATTCAATTGAAGACACTTGCGACGTTGCTAAGGTTGGATAATTTTCTTAACATACTTAAGCTTTCATATCTTAATCTATAAAATGACACTACTACAGTTTTTGTGAAGATGGGATGAAGTAATACGTGCAAAGCACCTAGGTCCTAGGACATAATAAATGCTCAATAAAGCACAGATTTCATCTGCTGCACTTTCATCTGAAGATAGTATTTTGAGCCAGTGTGCATCATGACCACAAAAAAGATTAATGTCTACTTGTAAATAAACTAAGAAAAATTTTAAAAACTATTTGCTGAATGTCTAATACTATCTGCTTGCCTCTATGACATCACACAACATGATTATTAACAAAATTAACATAACAGAAATGAAATAGTTGTTTGCTGCAATCTCAAAGAAATGCATTGCTGATGAGACCTGCATTAGAAATATTGGCATAAAACCTTTTCTAAAATGGCACATAAATACGGGACCTACTTTGAGTTTCATTTGGTAAGAAGTTCAGTTCTTTGTGGCTTTAACTAATAACATCTGAAGTACAAATTAAATTTTTTTCTAAAGGGAGACTTATCCAGAAAATTACAGGCAATTTAATCCTTCCATAATATATGAGAAAGAGAATTTTTTTTCCCCAAAACACTAACTCTATTCTTCTAACAGTAAAACATTATCCTGGCTACAGCATTTATCCTTTTGTCTATTTGTTTGTTTGCTTGTTTATTTTAAGGACCCCAAGATGGTAAGCCAATAAGAAAACAGAGGGCAAAGTCAGGTCATGTTCTCATGAGATTTAAGTCTGTGAGAGAACATCTAGAATTAATAACGTGTGAACCTGGAGCTAGTCAACCAGCTAATTGCCTTCAACAGTGTTCATCATTAATCCAGATATTGCCATTCTATTTTAGTTAAATATGGAATTTCACATTGGCAAGAGAGCGGCTACAGTACTGCTCATATCTCACTAAAGGTTGACTGCCTTCTTCCACTATATGCCAATGGTGCATGCTGGCATATGTTTATATTGTGGTATATATGCTGGTAATCTAGGTTCACATACCTCGATGAAAGATCTACACAAATTTACACTTAATATGTAGAATGAGATACTCTAAATTCTGAAATATAGTCATGTTCACTATTTTTAAAATCTCAACACTTTTTTTTAAGTTCAGCGTATTTCCTAGAACTTTCATTCTGCAATGTTGTATGCCACTTTTTTAACCACTCAAAGGTAATCATCTAAAACAAACACACACATGTACTCCCCGTGGAGTGCAGGAAACACACAGTATGATTCCTACTAAAATCCGCTCCTTTTTGTGGAGTGGATTTTATAAGAATTTAATTATTTATACTAGCCTCACCTGCAGCATTCTTCTACCACTTACTGACCCTCCCTAGAAGCTTTAAAGACCCAGTGGGCAACTATATCATATATCTCCCTTGTTCTGATCATTCATCCCTGAAATTAATGCATCCTTCACTCCTTTACCTTCTAAAGAGTGGTATGAATTTTGTGTGTAGCCAAACTAACCATATGACACACCCTTAGCAACAAAATAGAAGTCTGTACAAACTCTCCAGTTTTGTCAATGAAAACAGCCTTTTATTATAAAGTGACAGTTTTATAACTTCAAAAATGGGCTTTCATTTTTATACCATACTTAATTCAGGAATAGAATATATATATATTTTTTATCAACTTGACAAAAAAAATGAGAATTTTTCATCAGCATTGTCAGAGGTAAAGGAACCTTCCATGGTGAAAGAAGTAGAAAACGAATGCAGTACCTTAAGGATGAAGAAAATAGTAATTTTGGATAGTCACTTTTGTAGCATTTCAAAGATCAAGAATCTTGCTTATCAAAACAGAATGTAGTCATCACAATGTAAAGTCCTTAGGCAATGAGAACTGCAGCAAAATATTTTTCTCCTTTTATAGCTGGATCAGTGTTCTTTGTGTGTGTGTGTGTGTGTGTGTGTGTATATATATATATGTATATATATATATACACACACACACACATTGAGTCCCTTTCACCTACTATTTTTCATATTTGCTATAAATTCTTCAATGGAAATTCTTCACAGGAGATTGAAAGACCTCAATTAAATCCAAACACATAAATACACTATCTAGTGGATACAGACATACATACACAAAAAACCTTTTTATTCACCATTCCGAATAACAGCATTGCCTTGCCTTAGTTATAAAACCAGAGATTTGCCTTTGCCTAGCCTAAGAGTTAATTTAGAGATATTTTAACAGAGGATAATGAATAGGGACATACTGTTTCCTAGACTCTTTGCTCCTGAAATAATACATACTAAGTGCCATCTGAGTACCCTAGTATATCTCTAGCTCTCATCTTGTTGGAGATGACAACAAAGAATGTGCTGACGATGATCAACTCCTTTTGCTAAAAGATCTTTGCAAGTATTTTTCCCTCTGTCTGGAAGGTGCATGCCTCCCCATCAAATCCAATTAATGTTTTCTTATTCTTCAGTTTTTAGTCAAATAGTAACTTTTGGGGAGAAGTCTTCCTGACCTCCTTTATCAGGTTAGATCCCCCAATTATATATTCTATGTACCTCTACACTTATCCTATTGTTATTTGTGTTTTTGATCAGTTAATATCTCAATCCCCTTACTATGCTGTAAGCTGCATGAAGACAAAAATCCTATTTATTTTTGCCAATTTTGTGTCTCTGGCTTCTAGCAAAGGATGTGATACTAAAAAGTATTCCATGTATTTCTTTTGAAAAAATATTAATGATTCAATTCCAGACTTTCTGTTATCTGAACCAGTTTATAGTAGACTTCACACTACCTCTCTGCTTGTTAATAACTGAAGAAACAATTGTATCTCATGCTCTGATTGAACCATGGATCAGGAAACAGGAGCCATATTTGAGTGGCAGTCTCTAGTTTGCAAATATATACAACTGTGCATAAAAATTGCTTGGAGTTGATGGGGTCAGGGGCCATAGATCTCTAACAGCAATTCAGATGTTAGCTGCTGGAATCAATACAAAAGAGCATATGTTCCTGAGACTCAGGAAATTACTAAGCATTAAATGAATATATAACTTCAGTTAATATGCAAGGCATTCCTTTTGTAATAAGGATATGTTTGGTGAAAATTTACCCAGAGAGAGAGATAGAAGAAATTAGTCACTTTATGTGGCCACAGTCAGGTTTCCAGATACAGACCTCTCAATGAGCTTCAGAAAAATGCAAATTCTTTCCTCCAATAGCTTCATTTATGACAGACACACAGACACACATACTCTATCACTTAACATTCACATTTAAAGGTGCTTTCCCAGCTTCGACGAATATTTGTTAAAGAGGTAAAAACAATCTATAGCTGTCACAACACAAAAAGAACCTGTTAAAAATATTCCTGTAATAATTAATTTGAAAAATCTTATTATTAAGTTTTATCATAAAATTCATTGATTCCTTAGTTTTCCTCTTCTATAGGAGAGACTTTTATGGCCACTATTCTTCAGCAGTCTGTGACCCTCCTCCAGCATAATCATTTAATCATACCCCACCAATGCTTGATCTATTACCTCTACTTCCTCCAAAAACTGGTTATCTATCTCTTAATATCTGTAAAGAATATTATATGGTGTACAAATTCTGAAAGTAAGGACAGCTTTTTTAACTCTTTGTTCACAGTATCCATATCCACAGTGTCTGGAACAGTTAGGCTTTAGATAAATATTTGTTAGTAAATTAAATAAACAAACAATTATGATAATAGCTCTTAAAAAAGCAATTCCCATATAAAATCAATGTATGTTTAGTGCTTAAGTAGATTGTTTTGTGGGATTATCCTGTGTGCTGTGGTTTCGCTATCTGTGTAATCTAGCAGTTCTGAATGACTGTACTATGGCCTTTTGTTGCTATTAACCTGAATTCCTTATTATCAGAGACATTGACAACCAGGAATGGGAGGTATGAGTTAGTGGTCAAAATCACCAGGGAACATTTTCAACATTTCTGAATAATTGCTTTCTATCTATTCTGCTTCTATAAATTTCCCATTCACATTTTAAAAAATTATACAGTATGCAAATTTTAATAAAAAATTAATTAATTGACATGAATTGTAAAAAAAATTAGGAAATCAACTCATTCCAATCTGGTTTTAGCTCTAACACTCCTCTTGCTCAATTCATCAATGATTTCCTTATTGTCAAACCTAGGCGAAATAAGAGTAGCATCGACATATGTGCACCACCGAATGTAAAATAGATAGCTAGTGAGAGATCAGCTCGGTGCTCTGCGATGACCTAGAGGGGTGGGATAGGGAGGCTGGGAGGGAGGCTCAAGAGGGAGGGGATACGGGGACATATGCATGCATATGGCTGATTCACTTTGGTGTACAACAGAAACTAACAGTATTGTGAAGCAATTATACTCCAATAAAGATCTATTAAGAAAAAAAAATCTAGTGGATATTTTTCAGCTCTTATCATACTTACTTAACATTTGCTTAGCAGCATTTAACACAGTCAAACACACTCTTCTTCCTGATACACTATAGTCTCCTGGTTTTCATGACACCATATTATCTTGGCTTTTTCTTATCCTCACATTTCCACTTTTCCCCTCCAGGTTCCAGTTTAAATGTCACTTCTAAGTCTTGCCTGACCCTCCTAACCTCTTTTGCATTTTGCTTTTTAGTAAAACCCTTCAGTTTACCTTCTCAGCTGTGACTAACATTTTCCAACCCTGCATATTTTCTTGGGTGGTTATGTGTTTGATGTCGTCTAACCAACTTCCACTAGACAATTTTCAGCAAAGGAGATACTATGTCTACATTATTTAGAAGGGTATCTTTTAAAACAATTTTAGGTTCACAAAAATTTGAGCAGGCAGTTCAGAGATTTCCCGTCCGCCTCCTCTCCCTATTCATGGACAGCCTCCCCCACAATCACCATCCCCCTCAGAGTGGCACATTTGTTACAATTGATGAACTTACACTTACTCATCAGTATCACCCAAAGTACACAATTTATATTAGGGTTCACTCTTCGTACTATCTATTCCTCTGATACGTTTCTTATCACCTCCTGCTCTCAGTGCCTAAACCCTGTCCCCAATTTAAATAACTCTTAAAGGGCTAGGATCGCAATTATTGGGACACACGCTAAACACATACACACACAAGAAAAATACATATACATATATACACATATATATATACATATTCATTGTTTATCTGAAAATCAAATTTAAACTAGGCATACTTTATTTGTTTGTTAAATCTGGAAACCCTATAAGGGGCTAATCCCATTTACTAGTAAGCTGCAAAATATTTTCCTAAAATAGTGAAAGTTTGCTTTGTTACTAATCAGTCCTAATTTCTATAATATTTTTGTTGCTGTTTAGGTATTTTTTTTCTTAATAAGTATAGTTCACAGCCCTATAATTACCCTGCATGAGGCTTTATCTTAGCAATACCCTGATATTAAATTTATCTAATATGTATTTGTCTTTCTAACTACACACATATTCCTTGAAGATACTCACTTCTTGTCCTCCTAAACCATAAGTCTATTGCTCTCCAGCATGTTCAACCATGCACAGATTCAAAGTATATACAGGCTCTAATTAGACATGTGTTCTTCAATGATCAGTTCCTAAAGATATTGAAGGAATGACGCAGAATGTAATTTGGAAGCCAGTATAACTCTATGTTTGTAATGGCATAATTATCTCAAGTTTGTCTCTATGTTACATTTTTCCTAGATTTCCCCTTAAAAGTAACACAGTACTTTAATTTTCTGATGTTATTTATTGACTTTCTTCTTAGTAAATTATTTTTTAAATAACTATCATATTGGTAAGTCACTATTATTTGATGTCCAATCTTTTAGCATCCAGTGTAACATCATTACACTTTTATTTCTTCCATTGAACCATTAGTGTTTGAACTTACTCAAATTAAAGCCAGGAAAATGAATCCTGAACACTTCTAATGAAACTTTTTCATTAATTACTTTCCAGTCAAGCCAGTGATCAACAGCCCAATGTTAGGTTAGCGGTAACATTAAGACATATAAAATAAGCTGTCAAATTTCTGTGTTAAATTCATACAGAAGTATTCACAATCCTGTAAAATATGTATTTCTATGGACATAAGCATTATTTGCCATGTGCTATCAAAACTGTTTAGTAGGAGAATCAATAATGTTTATTCTATACAATTAAATACATTAATGCTATAATTTTTTTGTTATTTAAATTATAATTTACACCAAATTTAAAAAGTCAATTGAAACATCACATCCAATGCTTCTCCTTTCTCAAACTATATGAACTTCACTGTTTAAAGATGTGTAAAGTTGAAGTTAAATGGCTCAAGTCAAGCCAAGTCAGTATACCATGACTTCATATATGCTATCCTACAGTTATCAAATAAAGGGATTTTCATTTGAATCATGAGTTTGACACCTAGAAATAACTTGGGTGGGATCAACAGAGCTATGTTATCTGGGGTGGGAGGTGGAGATAATAAAGCCAAGGTTGCTGTATAAATAAAAATGAATCCTAATTAACCTCTGCTGCCAGCTGAGCAAAAATGGGAAAAAAGAGGCCAGATGTATTACTCTTCTGCTTACCTATTTACCCTTCACTAAGAAAAAAAGTGGGGGCTATTAAATACCTCTGTCATAACACTATCCTGACGACAGCTCTAAGTTAAGCAGTGAACACCCCTGCCTTCCGCCGCCTGCTGAATGCAAGAAGAAAGTACCATGGGAAGCAGCAACATGCGGCTTAAAAAAGCACAAAGAAAGGAAAAAGTTATGCATTTAGTGTTACTATACTATTTTAATGAAAGTTTGGATAAGATGCAAAACATGGGGTAACAAAATGATGTAACTGAAAGTTTACTGGAAGAACAAGGCTTTTGGTACTTGAATGATATTTTGAATTTGCATTTTAAATTTTAAGAATTTGAGTTATTATGCCCTTGTTCTTTGTAATGTTGAAAAGAATTCTAATTAGCATACTAATGAATGCCGATCAAAATCCAAATTTTTTGTGAATCATCTTTACAAAATTAAATTCTAGGGCTTCCCTAGTGGTTGAGAGTCCACCTGCCGATGCAGGGGACACGGGTTCGGGCCCCGGTCCGGGAAGATCCCACACGCCGCGGAGCTGCTGGGCCTGTGAGCCATGGCCGCTGAGCCTGCGCATCCAGAGCCTGTGCTCCGCAACGGGAGAGGCCACAACAATGAGAGGCCTGTGTACCGAAAAAAATAAAAATAAATTAAAAATTAAAAATTAAAAAAATTAAATTCTAAATTTATTATATGCCAATCCATTTAGATTTTAGGTCTTTTTTAGAAGTCATGTGAAAACTTTTCTGCCCTTTTTCCTCATAGCATTTTAACACATTTTACTATGTAAAAGCTTTCATCTTCAAACAATTTGTACAGTTTTCATATTTGGACAAATTATGATAGTTCCATTATTAACTTCAACTAATATATCAAGTAACAAATTTAAATAACAGAAGTAATTCTGTTACTAGATATTTTAAGAATGCGTTAACTCTGTGAGGCTATAAAGCTAAGTACATGATAAATTTAAAAAATAAAAATACTTTCTTAGCATTTGGAGAGGTAATTTCCTCATGCTAACAATTACATGCGGTTGAAATAGATCATTTGGCTAGAACGTGAATAGATTCATTCTGTCATCACTATGCACGATCTGATGAAATACAGAATATTGCCCTGTCAGCCAAAAATAAGTTTGAACAATCTCATTGTGACAAGAAAAGCAAACAGAAATCACTGTAATATTTTATCACATGACATGGAAAATATCTATCTTATATAAGCAGTTAGGACTTACGTAAAACAATGTATTTAAGTATAGCTCCATAAAGGAGTCTAAATTAATTAATCCACATACAATTCACAGTAATGGGAACTTTATATTCAATGTAAAGGATACTTTTTCTCTCTCTATTCCTCTCTCTCAATCCCTCCTATTTCTTTCTTTTTAGCTTCAAACTAATATTCCCAAGGTTATGTGGTCCTTATGGTAGGCAGAATTCTAAGATGGCCCCCAAGAATTCTGCCCCATGATGTAATCCCTTGAACATGCATGAGTCATTTGAATATGATATAATTTCCCTCTCATAATTATATTATTCTTGCTACTTTTAGTCGGTTGATTTTGAGTTAATCAAAAGGGAGATTATCCCGGGTGGGACAGACCTAATCAGGCAAGCCCTTTAAAGTCAGAGCACTTCAAAGCAGCAAACATATTCTTCTGCTGACCCAGAACAAAGCAAACAACCATGTTATGAACTGCAGGTGGAAGAAGCTACATGGTGAGGTCCTGAGACTGGCCTGTAGGTTCTGAGAGCAACACTAGGCTGACAGCCCTAAGAAAATGGGGAGACTGGTCCTGCAGCTACAAGGACCTGAATTCTTACAACAACCTTAATGAACTTGGGAGAGGGCCTCGATCTCCAAGTAAGAAGTCAGCACTGGCTGATATCCTGATTTCAGCCTTGTGAGGCTCTGAGCAGAGAGCTCAGCCATGTTGTACCTGTACTTCTAACCCACAGGAATTGACATGATAAATGTACGCTGTTTTGAGCCATTAAGTTGGTGGTAATTTGTTATCCAGCAATAGAAAAACTAATACAGTCCCAAAGCTTTATCTGAGTGTAGGAAATTTTGTTCTCTGTTGAAAAAAAATAATTATGTAGTTTTAGAAAATTTACTAATTTTAACCTATTCTACCCATTGAAAAAGATAGTCACTGATAAACTCATTGCTTAAAATGCAATAAGCATAGGCATCCATCTAAAAACAGTGACATACAATTTTGGAAGAGGACAACAAAACAGTGTACATATATGTGAAGGATTTACAAATGTCAAACCTGCACTTAGATGATTTGAGCATTATAAAGTGGTAAGGCCTCCTTCTCAGAAAACTCATCTGTATATGCACATTTAGTTATGATGTATGCTAGAGTACAATATAATAGAAGAGAGGAGATAATTTATAATTAAAATCACATATTTCCGATAGACTAATGAGCCTTCAAGATCTTCAGTGGATACTTTAATTCACACATTCATTCAGCAAGAACATTTTTATGGGGCTATTTTATTCATAGTGCTGACCAGAATTATAATACTGGAGGGAGAAAGAAGCAGAAAACAGAATTCTCATTCTTCAGAGCCTATCACATATGTGAGCTAGTAGATGAAGAGAATATAAACAAAGACCCCAATAAACCCCACCTAGGTGCTACAGTTCAGTGGCAAGTAAGTGGGGGATGGGAGTCTGTTTGTATAGCACTAGACATCTTTTAAGTAGCTCATTTTTCTGTAAAGTTTAGAATCGTCTAGACAATAAATGTCAACTAATTACCTTAACTAAGTCAAAATTTATCTACTTGTGAGGTATGCTGGTAAGTTTGTAATGCCTGCTTTAAAAGACAAGAAGCTCTAGAATTGAACAATATTGACAAAATGCCCAACTAGGAAATGGTAGAATGAGACCTGTGTGTTTGTTTGGAATTGGGATATCAGTATGAATTCATGGCAAGGTGCAGAAAGAGAGAAAGAGAGAATGTATAAGTATGTATGACACAAAGGCAAATAATGTATAGGGTTGCAATTATGCAACACATAGTCCAATAGGAAAAGCATAATGAGGAAAACATCACTAAAAATAATATAGGAATGATAAAGTTAAGAGAGAGGGGAGCAGAAAATTTTATAGAAACATGATTAGAACAACTAACCCAGAAAAAGGTGAAAGAGGGGCTCAGGAATCTCTTCAAATAAAAAATGATGCCTTAGTGGAATCTGGATGGATTAAATTTGGGGTTGAGAAAAGGTTGGGGATAGTATGCTTGTGACAGGCAAGGTACCCTAGGTAGAAGGAACCATGTATGCAAAAGCATATCATTAAAGGAAACCATGTTCCACTTGGGACACTGCAGAATGTGTGTGGAGAGTGTATGGAGTAAAGTGAACAGCAAAGAGAGGGGCCAAGCTTAATATTTGGATTTCACAGTGAGGGCAAAGGAGGTCATGAGAATACGGTAGTAAGGGTTTATCACAGTCTTCATTTTAGTGAGCCTACTCTGGCTGTCTCTGTCTTAGAAAGAATTATTACTGAAAGCAAAGATGTTTAGAATTGTTATAATTATCCAGGTGATAAATAATGACAGTCTAAGAAATAATAAGTGGTTCTGGAAGGAAAAGGACAGGAGAGGCCTGTTACATGTATAAAGTAAATTCATGGGGTTTAGTGTTTGATTTCATGTGGGCGTTAAAAAAAAAAAAGTTGAAAATAACTACCATGTGCCTGGCTCAAGCCATTGGTTAGATAGTAGTTCCCTTAAAATGTTACAGAATGTAGAGAAAGAACTAAAGATTACAGAAAGAGGAAGGTGATGGTGTTTGGCTAAAGCTCAAACAAAATGGGATAGAAATGCACAGAATTAACAGATATCAAAATATGGGTTGCAACTTAAAAAGTCTGTGTGTAGATAGGCTACAAAAATAATACTTTACCCAAAATAAAATATACTATTTCTACTATCTCACTTAATTGATTTCCAATAAATATCATGTTCTAAGATAAGCAAAATTTAAATTCAAAGTCCAGTTTAATGCCTTTCAGAGGCAATTGAGGTAAAATATCTTTTTGTTTAAATTGCCAAGCATATTGTTGAACATCATCACCCAGATCATCAAGGACATACCATTTTCAGAATAATTACTGTCTTTAAGTAATTAAAAACCATAAAACATGTAACACAAAAATGCATGTAGGTTTCAAACAAACTCTCTTAGTTGAATGTTGTACATATGGTTTTCTGAACACATTTTGCGAATCTTGTGTCTATATAATATGAATTATACATACTCATTCAGGTTATTTTAAATCTATCTACTTAGGTACCTAAAACTAGGAATTCCCTGGTGGTCCAGTGGTTAGGACTCGGCGCTTTCACTGCCGAGAGCCCGGGTTCAATCCCTGGTCGGGGAACTAAAATCCTGCAAGCTGCATGACAGAGCCAAGAAAAAAGAACAATAAAATAAAATGAGGAATCATTATATAAAAATTTGTCATTAACGATGAGCATCGGGGCTCCCCTGGTGGCGCAGTGGTTGAGTGTCCGCCTGCCAATGCAGGGGACACGGGTTCGTGCCCCGGTCCGGGAAGATCCCACATGCTGCGGAGCGGCTGGGCCCGTGAGCCATGGCCGCTGAGCCTGCGCGTCCGGAGCCTGTGCTCCGCAACGGGAGAGGCCACAGCAGTGAGAGGCCCGCGTACCGCAAAAAAAAAAAAAAAAAGATGAGCATCATAATGACTCTGGGGTCTCAAAAAGCCTGTGAATAGTGACATTCCAGAAATCACAGGGGAATCATGCACTTACTGTGGAATCTTTACATTATGCATAAAATTGATACCATTACATAAACTAATGACTGGGCTTTAATTCACTTATACCTAAAAAATTCACAAAAGACTGTCAATTTTACCCAAATTTAAGAAATTGATTTATTTTTCTTCATCTACTTTGGAAACACAATTAGGATGTGGACATCAGCAATACTAGGAAAGTTTACCAAGACACCTAATTTCAACGATTTGATCTTAGAAAACTAATTTCCATTTGCTATTTCTGCAATTTTTTTCATCTAGTTTTACAGAAAACCAGAGATAGCTGAGCATTAGATTATAGACAGGTTTTGAAGAAATGATTTCACACTAAGAATCAAGAAAAACATTCAGACATTCCAAACAGACAAAACCTTAGGGTGTCCCACAGAAAAAAACAAGTTTTAAAACATTTTATCTTTGCTCTTCAACCCGTTTTAAATTATTTGTCTGGGCGCCTGATGGGCTTATACCTAGAGAGGCCTGGAACTTAAAAAAGAGGAGGATATTTTCCTTCCATCTTTCATTATTTCAGATTGAAATGTCAAAGTGCCTCGATATCATACGTAAGTGCCAGAAGCAGCATTAAAAATTTGGCTCTTGTTAAATGCCTTCAAAGAAACCTCGTTTTCATCAGGAAATGGCAATTACATGGATAATATGGCCTGCCAAGGTTTATTCTAGAGAAGGGAAATGTTCCATAGTGTGGATATTTTCCTTACATTTATTCACACTTCATACATATTAGTTCTCATAGAAACATATGATAAAAATTAAATAGACACAATCCAGTACAACACATGCTGCTGTTTATTTTCCTTATATTTTTACTCCTCCTGTACCAATACAACTAACCGTGGCATGCATTTATTTATTTATTTGGACACAATCTTGCAGTCAACTAAGATACGAAATAATTTGTTTCATTTTTCTATTTACTTTTCTTTATTTAAAAATTTAGTTCATTCTTCAATCTCCTTTTTGAGAGAATTTTAAGCAAGGATTTTAATAATTTTAATGTTATATCACATATCTATGAGCCAGACTGTTACATTGGCAGCAGTATTAAAATTTTATTTTGTTTTCTAGTCTTCCCATAATTTCTGTGAAATGTAATGGCTTAAAGAACCAAACTGTAATATTTCAGTCTTGTGAAAAGTGCTAAGTACAATCACTCCCAAAAATCTCTATAAGAAGAGTAATGAAAAGAAAACTGAATTTGGGGTCTGGATTTCGAGGGTTTTATCAGTTCAAGCACTTATTAATTAATGGTCTTTATTAAATCACTTAAACACTTTAAGATTTAATTTCTTCACGCGTAAATAGAAATACTACACAAATGCCCTACATTTCTGACAAGGTTATATGAGGATTACATGTTACAATTTATATCAAAGTGCTTTGTATGGAATAAATCACCATCCAAAATATTATCAAGATGGTTATTTCCACTCAGGGTCCTGAAGCTACTTCTGAAGGCAGTTTTCATCATGTTCATCTTAACTAGTGAGCTATCATAAATGTCTCTTCCTATCCCTCTGCTGCTGGTTATTTTCAAGTTATCTGTCAGAGCTAAACCCCATTCAAAGTATTTCCTTTCTTGGGAGGCTTGTTTTTACCCATAACCTCAGGTTTTCTCTCCACTTGAAAACACAATTCAACTTTAACAGGAGGTCTTTATAATGATAATGTGGTACACTCCTTCAAACATAAAGTGGTATGAAATAGAAAATTATGCTATTATATAAATACAAAAAACAAGTGAAAGACAGAATGTTTTTATCTGCCAGAACTCTAATCCTAAAGGGACTGAATAACAAGCTTTTCAGAGGAGGAAAATCAAGTTAAATGGAACATACTGTTAAACATTAAGAGGCAAAGTATTGGGTTGGCCAAAAAGTTCATTCAGGTTTACTTTTTGGCCAATCCAAATAATACAAAAAGAAGTAAAATGGGGAAGCAGCAAGATCATCTAACTGGATATTCTAAAATCCAGATTTTAGATAAAAATGTATATCTTGTGACCATGATCAGATAGTTCAATTTTTCTAAATTGCTTATTATGAAATCTTGAATTGATGCTTTTGGCAAATTAAACAAGTCTTATTTGATCTTCTATGAAGGTAAGGTAAGAATAAACTAGAACAGGTCATGAATGTTTGTTTTACACTATAACCTAACCATTAAGAAAATTAGCAATGGGAATTTGAATGCTTTCCTGAAATCATATACAAAAATATAATTTTATTTCCAGAAAATTATTAGCAATTAAATTTAGTTCCAGATAATTAATAAATTTATTCAAACACTAGGGGACAGAATCCTTGGGATTTCATAATGCTATCAAAGAGTAGAAATATTTTTGAGGAAAATCTAAAAATGTATATGTTCACCATTTATGACAAATACACAGATTACTGTAACATTTTTGGAGAAGTAGATTCTAAGTTTGGCGGGGGAATTCACCTATCTAAACTACAATATGCCTAACAAGATATCATCCCACCTTTGCACAACCATCTTCAATGATAGGAAATTTACCACTTCTCAAGGGAGGTCATTTTATTTTCAGTCAGATGTCATTAAGCCCTTCCTATTAGTTGAAAAAATCTTGTTTCTCCACAACTTCCACCCTTGCTGCCCTTTAAATTTTCAGAGAAATTTCCCTTCCCTCTTGCATATGACAGGCTTTATATTTTGAAGATATCTTCTTCTTCCTGGATTTTTATCTCTCAAAGCTAAATATTTCATGTTTTAAAAATTAGCCTTCTTATGACTTGGTATCAGGAGCCTGTACCATCCCAGACACTTATCTTTGAAAAAATTCCAGTGTCAAAATGTCTTTTAAAAGCAGTAGCCAGAGGTCAGTAGAACATGTCAAGAACATAAGATCTGAAACTGTAAAAACTCTATAAGAAAAAAAAAAAATCTTAACTTCGGCCTTGGCCATGATTTCTTGGATATGACAACAAAAGCATAGGCAACAAAAGCAAAAATCAACAACTGGGACTACATCAAACTAAAAACTTCTTTGCAACAAAAGAAACAATCAACAAAACCTACATAATAGGAGAAACCTACAGAATAGGAGAAAATATTTGTAAACCATATATTTGATAAGGGGTTAATATCCAAAATTATAGGGAACTAACAACAACAAAAAACCAAGCAACCCAATTTAAAAATTAGCAAAGGAACTGAGTAGACATTTCTACAAAGAAGACATAGACATGGTCGACAGGTAAACGAAAAGATATTCAACACCGCTAATCATCAGGGAAATGCAAGTCCAAATCCACAATGAAATATCACCTCACACTTGTTAGTATGGCTATTATCAAAATAACAAAAAATAACAAGGGTTCTCAACAAGGATGTGGAGAAAAGGGAACCATATACACTACTGGTGGAAACATAAATCGGTACAGGCACTATGGAAAATGGTATTGATGTTCCTCAGTAAAAAAAAAAATAGAACTACCATTATGATCCAGCAATCTACTCTGGGTATATGCCCAAAGGAATTGAAATCAGGATATCATAGAGATAACTGCATACCCTTGTTCACTGCAGACATGGAAGCGACCTAAGTGACTGTTGATGGATGAATGAATAAAGAAAATGTGGTATATACATAAAATAAAAAATTATTCAGGCTTAAAAAAGAAGGTAATCTTGCTATTTGAGACAATATGAATGAACATGGAGGACAATTTGCTAAGTGAACTAAGTAAGACACAGAAGAACAAATACTACATGATATGACATATGAGGAATATAAAATAGTCAAAGTCAAAAAACAGTCTAGTGGGAGGGAGAAACAAGGAGATATTATTCAAAGGGTGCAAAATTTCAGTTACACAAGATGAAAAAGCCCTAGAGATCTACTGTACAGTATAGCCTCTAGCTAACAATACTGTATTATACACTTAAAAATGTTATAAGAGGACAGATATTATATAAAGTATTCTTATCAAAAATAATAATAAAATTAAGGAAAAATAATAAATATCAAGGAAATTTTGGAGATGATGGATATGTTTATGGCATATATAATCTATACTGTATATATAATCTATGCTATCTATCTATATATAATCTATGCTTATCTCAAAACTTACCAAATTGTAAATATAAAATGTGTACATCTTTTTGTATGTCAATCATATATCAATAAAGTGATTTAAAAAAATGAGTTGACCAGTCCAGAGCAGCTTTGAATGATCACATTTTTAAACACTAAATTTTTCAAATCTTTATATTACACTGGTGAATTTTATCATAGTGCAACTTTGTAAAGTGCCAGCCTTTCACTGTGTATACCCACCAAATATAAGACAGGTTTCATACCTGTCTGCATCTTTTCACTGAATTATATATAAACAGATAATTACATCACAAAAATGATCTTAAATTGTATAGGTATGTATATGAACAGTTCCAAGATTTCACTAACTTACCTAAATTTTATTAAGAAACATTTAACACAGGTAATATCCACATTGTCTAATTTTATCTGGTTATTAGTATTAGCTATTATCTTAGAAACTGATATCTTAAAAACTTTCTATCCACAGAGAAATGTGGCAAATTTCAGTATAAATTCTATTGTTTTTTCCACCATTTGCTTTGGTGTGGGATGTTTCCTTTTGTTAATTTTCTCACTACGGTATTTTCAATATTTACAACCATACCTTTTAGGTATTGGAGATATTGTGTAAAATAAGTCAGTAAAATAATTGCATTGCATTGGTGAATCTACCTGTTATTTCTAGTTTTCATGTAAATCTTCACAAAGAAAATGATTATAGGGCCTGGAGCAAGCCATTTTATCATGTTTTAATTTAATATGTATATGTGTTCGCATGTTTTTTGTGTGAATAGACTAAACACACTAGTAAAAATAAAATAATCTAAAGATATTGTATAAACAATAAAAGGTTAAAATTTGATCAATACAAATGAGTCTAATAGAAATAGAAATCATAATTTTGTGAACGGATAGAAAAGTTGTTTGAATATGACTATCAAGCTATAAACAGTTTCATGCCAAGAAATTTTATATGCTATAGATTAAAATATAAATTACCATTGTATTGATTTTAAACTTCTAAAGCAAACAAACTTTGATCTAAATTTAATGATAAGACTAATTAATTGATTGAGTAATTAATGTTTTAGGCCCCAAATTAAAATTGTGCATACCTTATTTGGATTAGATTTGAAGTAGACACTTCTTTTCCCATTACATTAAATAAAACATTCATTTTGTTAAAGAATAGAAAGCATTGATAAATACAGTATCTACAATATTTTATTGACCTGACCAAATAGTTATGGCCCATTTGTAATTTTAAAATATTTTAATAACTTTTTATAAAATTTAATTTAGTATATGTACATGAAAATAAAGATACTATCTTTTATTAAAATAAATACAAAGTTACTTAATCCCTATAAAAGAAACTTTGGAGGCATCGCAAAGATATTAATACATGATCTCGCACCTCATCTCAAGATGATAATTTCCCCATAAATCAGTCAAGACAATTAGCCCATAAATGTGTTCTTATTAGTAGAAATTTCCAGTGGAAAGGATAGATTCATTTAAGCAGGGTAAATTAAATGAACATGTATTTATAAGTTTTATAAATTTAAAATAATAGGTAATCCCCATTCAGTTATATAGTGTTACTATAATTTGTAAAAAAAGTGAGTGGTTTATACTTGAACTCTCAAATTCTTACTAAAGGTGGCACAGCAAGTTGTAAATTTTAACAAAAGCTGGTGTTGCATGTTTTTTTTTTCTTTTTATCATTTAAATTGTGGCACTACAATTTAGAAGCTTTGCAGCTTGTTACTCCAAGACAAATCTCACCTAAGAGGATATGGCAGCCTTCCACACTGTGGTCTGATTGCATTAGATTGAATATGGCTAAAGAAAGAAATATTTTGACAGGGGAGATTGCACTTGAACACATCAAAGTGTCAGTTCAGATATGTGGCATCTGAAAAGCACCCTCCCCTTTTCCCCGTTGCATGAAATTCGCCACCTCTCATTGTCTCTTCCAGATGGTGTGCTGAGTTCTCTTCAGCTTTATTCCTAGAGAGCTCGAGTCAATATCAATCTGTTATGCCATTTTCTTGTAATACTAATGTGGCTTATTTATCAATGCCAATTAATCAATGGCACAGAACGGGCTCTTCGTTAGCAGCTAATGTAGTTTCTTTTTTTAATATTCAAAAAAAAATTAAAAGAGCAGTGACCAGATTGGCAAGTCATACATCTGGCAGACTGTGGCCACTTAGGAGGCATTCAACTGATGTAAAGGTGAAAGTGTTTATTTCAAAAAAAAAAGAGATTAAGAACCATATATGGATGTTATGATTTCTAGCAGGGGAGAAAGGGTAATTCTGTGAGATAAGAGGAAATTTAATTTTTTGGCATAGCAAACTCATGTCTGTCTTAATGACCTTTAAACACCATGTAAGGGAGAAAAAAACCTATCACATTTGTGAATGTTTATGTTTATTTTAGTCTTAGTGGCATCAATGTTAATATAAAAAAGATCTATGAAAGGAACCAAATCTACCACAGTTACACTTTATAACTAGGCAATTGTTTTAGAGTAAATATGCTACAGAATAGGACTTGCCTGGTAAAGTAACAAATCTTGATATTGGCAACAAATACTCATATACTCATAAATAAGTATAATGTTTCAAATTTTATTTTAAAAATGAAAATAAAGTGATGTTTAAATGCAAGTTGAAAGTCTGAGATAGATTAAATTGTATCCATCAGGATCAATTCATAGGATGAGCCAGAGGTATTCAGGTCTCTTCAAGTCTCACCACAATGAATATATTTCCAAGATTATTATTTTTCTGTTATAGAATATTTTAGTTTGCAGGCATCTGAGATTACTGTAATAGTCAATCTATGAATTTTAGTTCTGGTGAGTTAGTAGTAGTCATACTAAAATCACTTACCTCTGGGCTCTGGAATTAAGCAACAATACTATAGATATCAAATGATGCCACTACATATGGAGTGAAATAACAGCTGTAGAACCGGACACTCCAGATACAAGCAAGAAGAAGAAGAAAAAGAAAAAAAAGCCCAGGACTAGTCATTAGTAATTGGGATTCAATAAGCAATTTAAAACATGGACTTAATGATCTCTGCTTCCTTCAAGTAGCTTCTTTATCGACCCCATTACAGTTAGCAAAAGCCATCTATGTATAATGAAAGGTGTGCTTTGAAAACATTAGAATGGAACATAATTCAAGTTAATTTAGTGTAAGCATTCTAAAATCAGTATTTTGCACTATCTGCTTAATTTGTATCATGTATTCAATCTACAGGGGAGGCGCTAACAATGTAAAAAGCTTATGGTTCTAACAAAATGATAAAATAAATGTAGATGGGCACAAGGAGAATAGTATAATTCATAAATAAGCAGCACATTAATAAAAATAATTTTTCATTATACATTAGAAGTTTATGAGGTAGGTGGAAGAAAAGAATTAAATTACAAAACACCTGTTTTTTTCAATGTACATCAACATCACAAATCCATGTTTTTTTCACTAGTTCCAAAGCAACACAGAAGAGGTCTCCAACAAAAGCCTGTGGGTTTTACCCTAGAATCTGACCTAGAATGAATCCAGAGGTTAAGTCTGAAGCATTCTGACAAGACATACAACTGTGATCTTGCCTTTGAAAACTCCACAAGGCAGAATTTGAGATGAAAATGTACTAAAAGATAACAAGTAGGGAAGAGGGCATTGAGAAAATAATTTCTGCTTAATTTCTGCTTTACAGCACCCACACTCATCCTCACCTGTTTTCACTTTCAAGCTCTGAAAAAGGAGAAGACTAGGAGAAAAGGTGTTCCCCTGACAATCTTATATTTCACCCTAATGTCTTTTATTTAACCACGGTAATTTCCCTTTCTCACATTGTATCACTTCATTCAGGCTTTACCACTTCTCTTACCTTGAGCCAAAGTCACAGAAAATATCTTTTCAAACTTTACCTCTTTTACAATGTAGTTCAAATTTTAACTATTCCAAAACCTTCTCTGAAAATATCAATGACCTCTCTCCAGTTGGCTTCCTACACCTATAGCACTGTTTATTGTTACTGCTTAATCATTTGCACGCTTGTGTTCTAACATGAGTGCTTCAAACATCTGTGCTTTCTCTCCTCTATATTGTCATAATCAATATGTTCTAGCTAACATTAATTACTTAATATGCATTAGCCACTCACTTTTACAAGTGGTTTACATACTTTTTCCTCATTTAATCCTCACAACAACCCAGTACAGTTAGATTGCTATTAGCTCACTTTTACAGATGTTAAGGGACTTACTCAAGGTTATATATTGAGTGCTGGAGCCAGGAATTGAACTGAGGTCATCTGATTCCAGAGCCATCATGAAGTCTTTACTACACCGCAAAAAAAGTCCCACCAAAACTGGTATCTTTTGCATGTTTAAAATGGCCTACACAGTACAAAGACAAACTAGGAGCTCAGTTAAGTTGTCTGGAATTCAATTCAAAATATTTGTCAAGAAACTAGAGTTTATTAAACTAGAATAGTTTACTCTCCCTGTCAGCTACACAGAGTTGATAATTCAAGGGCTTAAGCTACAGTAATAAAAACTCTTTATTAAGGAAAGTTCATAACATGGCACGAAGGAAATTGTTGACTTCATTATGCTCAACTTTCATACAACTTGTACTTTTGTACCTGTGACGTTAACACCCCTCACCACTTTCATACTCCAAAACTATACTTTCTTACATCAGCTGGCAAACCAGCATTTGGAACTCTCACATGAAGTTGCTGCCTGCCTGTCAACTGTACAGTTTGGGGAGTTAAGAAATACTTACTACATAGCAATGATTCAATTATTTGAATATTATTATTTCCTATTTCATCAAAATAGAAAACCTAATACAAGTGATAAGACTTGTAAATCTAAAGTTTACATAGGGAAACAAAGATGAAAATTATTAGAGTGGCTGAAAGCAGCAATTATAGCCTCAACCAAATAGTCACAATACTTAAGCTTAACGTAGAAGGGACAAAAGTAAATTGAAAGAAAATGAATAAATTCTTGAAAACATCAAAGTATTATCTAAAACTTAAATGTAAGCAGGAATTTTAAATTTTAAAACTTAAATGTAATCAGGTACTTATTCGATTTTGAGGAATCAGGTAAAGTTTTTATGCAACTACTAAATTCAGCTTTTATGCCTGGGTACAAGAAAAACTATCGGTGTGCAGGAAATGACTGATTTGTGTTGACTACTGTTGGTATAGAATTTGTCAAGTGACCTAATTTCTCTGAAACTCAGTTTCTTCTTACTCTATTTCCCTTTCTTACTGCCTGGTAAGAGTAATGTAAGGATAAAAAGTAAAAGACATAAATTATTAAGCATTCTGTATATGCATATTTGTGTATGCTATTAGTAAATGCATTAAAATGGCTTCAATTGTTCATTGAGCATTGCCACACTTGTCATATGTAAAACATCCACTGACACTTCAGAAGTCTATAAGTTATTTCAGTGAAAGTGTGATTTTAAAAAGAGTTACCTTACTATCTTTTAAAAGAATATTTTCTTCTTATTAAATGGATACATGCTTATTATAGAAAATTTGAAAAAGTCTGCAAACAAGTTTTAAAAGTAAATATCATTTATAAATCCTTCCACTCATACTATGCCAGTGTATTACCTTTTGGGTGTGTTTTTGGTGTGAATGTGTATGTGCCAAAAACTTCTTAAAATATTGATTTCATTGAACATATAAATTGGTATCTTGCATATTCTCTTATCATTATATCATTAATACTTCCTTTTTGCTTTTTAATAGTTTTGAAAAATATTTTTAATAATTGCATAGAAGTTATCCAACCATAATGGAAAATTAACAATCAAAAATCATAAGTAGTTTTTCTCGACAATTTGATCCCAGTATTACTGAAATATGGTTTGGAATATTTCACTGACAATATCAATAGTAATAAAGTCCATATCTGGTATAATTTCTTATAACTTACTATGTATGACAACAGCAACAATTTAAACAAATCTTGCCTGAGCCTTAAAAATCTCTTTCAGGTAACCATATACCTGGTAGTATTATTTCCATTTCTTTTCTTGTGATTTTTACATTAGATTTAATCCTGCTGTAAAAGGAAAAATTATACTGTGGAAACACAAGTAAGTTTCTTATTATGCAAAAATATCCTGAGGATGGCATGAAGACTGACTTCGATAGTTGTTTCCAAGGATTTAAGAAAACAACCACCACTATGGAAAGACAAATCTGTATGGTGATGTCAACCTTATAATCAGGCCCTTACCTTGTACCCTCACCTCAACCTTATAAAACCAGCTTGTCAAGAAAAAAGAAACAGCTCAGAAAGCCTTCTCTTCTTCTTGCACTCTCTGAGATACTTTTACTCCCTCTGGACTACTTAGAAAAGGGAGAGAGGAGAAAAATTCAAAGGAAGATAATATATTAAATGTTTTCTATGGCTGAGCTAAATGTTGTTTGGTTGTGCCTTTCATAGGATATAGGAATCCTGAGTCAACAGGTTTTGCATCTGTCAGTGTTCTTTTGCAAACCTCAGGAGAGCCTTTAAGATTAGATAAATGACGCTCTATCAGAACTGGCTTGGATATACACTGTCTCTGAGAGCTCTGTAAATGTAGATTAACTGACCTCTCCGGGTCCTTCTCTGAATCCCATGGTCTGAATATGGAAATGACAGTTGACATGTATCTGCAATACACTCAAAGAAGTTTAACATAAAAGGACTAATTTATGCTAATAAGACAATTTTAGCAAAGAAGAGAACCACAAACTGCTTTGTTTTAAAAGCTCAAATTAACTGGATTATTTCATTTTAAGCAGCTTGAAATAAATGTGCACGAGGTGAAAATGTTCATTGAGTGTACTATTCCTCCTTAGGAAAGAAATAACGAGGATGTTATCTACATTTTAATAACAGAAATCAATGTTGCATTCCATTCACTTATTCAACAAATATGTATTGAACACAATTAAATGAAAGACACAGTTGAGTTTATAGGAGATGAAAAGATGAATGAGATATAATGATAGAATCACTGCCTTCGAGTAGCTTCAAGTTAGTGTGAGAATATAGATAAAATACAAGATAGAGATGTCATAAGGGATGTAGCTAGAAAGTTATTGGTGTGCAGAGGATGAGAAATAATTGACATCTCTGGAATCAGAAAGGGAATCACTTTCTTTTGAAGAAAGTGATATTTGAGCTAGGGTCTTGAATGGAATTAGAAATGTGAAGATGAGAGAAAAGAATTCAAGAAGAGAAAAAAATAAGAAGAAAAACAAGGAAATCTTTAGTATAAATGTAAACAGCAGCACAGTTTCCTTACTTTCTATGAGACGATTTCTGCAGGTGCTCAGTAAATTCTCACAGGATTTACCACCTAAACTTAAGCCTCAGTTTCCTCAACAACAACAAAAAAACCTATAGGATTTGATGATTTACAAAGTTTCTTCTGGCTCAAAACCCTGAAAATCTAATAAGTCATTTAAAAATCAAGGTGAAGGGGAGGGATAAATTGTAAGTTTGGGAATGACACATACATACTACTGTATTTAAAATAGATAACCAACAAGGACCTATTGTATAGCACAGGGAACTCTGCTCAATATTTTGTAATAACCTAAATGGGAAAAGACTTTGAAAAATAATAGATATATGTATATGTATAACTGAATCACAATGGTGTACACCAGAAACTAACACAACATTGTTAATCAACTATACCCCAATATAAAATAAATTTTAAAAAATCACTTTGATTAAATTGCATAGCAAGTATTTATTTAAATAATTTTAGATACCAATAAATTCCTAGAAATCAAATTATTCATAGTCTGTGTAAAGACAAAATAAAGAGATAATTATTGTGCCATTATTATCCATTTAAACTCTAAACAGCTATGATGCCTTGGAATTGCACCTGTATGCCATAGTTGTTACTTCTAATGGGATGCTGCTTGTATTTCCTTTGTCAAAAAAATTAGTGTTTTATGATTAAACTATTAACATTTCAAATATTTTTTTTAATGTTTTTCCCCCATTCCAGGGGTTAAGAGGTTTATGGTTGAAAGTTTCTAATTAATGTTGTCATTATTTCTAGAATATTTTCATTTAAAGAAATAGAAATTCAGGTGGTAAAATTATATTCTCCTCTTATTTTCCTTAAATCTATGAAGGTCAAACTGAGTTTCAAAAATGTCATAAAGAAAATATAATAGTGAGGTATTATCTCACACAGGTCAGAATGGCCATCAACAAAAAATCTACAAATGCTAAATGCTGGAGAGGGTGTGGAGAAAAGGGAACCCTCATGCACTGTTGGTGGGAATGTAAATTGATACAGCCACTATAGAAAACAGCATCGAGGTTCCTTAAAAAGCTAAAAATAGAATCACCATATGACCCAGCAATCCCACTACTGGGCATACACCCAGAGAAAACCATAATTCGAAAAGACACATGCACCCCAATGTTCATTGCAGCACTATTTACAATAGCCAGGACATGGAAGCAACCTAAATGTCCATCAACAGAGGAATGGATAAAGAAGATGTGGTACATATATACAATGGAATATTACTCAGCCATAAAAAGGAATGAAATTGGGTCATTTGTAGAGACGTGGATGGACATAAAGATTGTCATACAGAATGAAGTAAGTCAGAAAGAGAAAAAACAAATATCATATATTAACACATATGTGTGGAATCTAGAAAAATGGTATAGATGATCTTATTTGCAAAGCAGAAATAGAGACACAGACGTAGAGAACAAATATATGGATACCAAGCAGGAAGGGGTGTGCTGGGAGGAATTGGGAGATTGGGATTGACACATATACACTATTGATACTATGTATAAAATAGACAACTAATGAGAACATACTGTATAGCACAGGGAATTCTACTCAATGCACTGTGGTGACCTAAAAGGAAATCCAAAAAAGATGGGATATATGCATATGTATAGCTGATTCATTTTGCTGTACAGTAGAAACTAACACAACTTTGTAAGGCAACTATACTCCAATAAAATTAATTAAAAAAAACAACTTATAGACAGCCACAAATTTACATTTTAATAAACAGATTGGAAATTTCAAAAAAGAAAAAAGAAAACATAATAGGGAAAACAGATACACAGAAAACTATACTAATAATGTGTAATTGCAAGAAATAAAGTTAACTAATAAATATAATGTACCCTAGATTTAAGGCCAAGAACAATAGCTGTATTTCTTTATCTGACACAATACTGGGCACCTACTCTGAAAATTATGGGGATACTATAACAAATAAAGACAACATTAAAAATCAATATCAGGTAATGATAAATGAGAGAGAACTAACTTGTACTGAGGGGGTGACATTTAAGCTGAGACCTAAATAATAAGAAAGATCCAGCCTTGGGATGATCAGGAGTGAAAGTGTCCTAGACAGAGAGTATAGCTAGTATTAGTGGGCTGAGACAGGTGGAATCAAGGAGAATCTCAGGTTTTCAGCCCAGGCACTAGATAAAGCGTGGTGATATTTGTTGAGATGGGAAGAACTCAGGAATGGCCAGATTTGGAAGGAATGTTCATAGCTTTAATTATAATAGCTCCATTTGGAAACAATAAAAATATCCACCAACTGGTCAACAATAAAAAGAAACAATCTAGTAATATAACAAGGCATTAAGTGGGTAAACCTCAAAAACAATATCCTAAACTTTAAGAAAAGCCAGACACAAAAACCACACCAAGTTATTGTATAAATCCATTTATGTGAAATTTCCAGAATAGGCAAATCTATAGAGACAGAAGGCAGATAAGTGGCTGCCTGGGGCTGGATGTAGGGCAGACTGATTGTGATAGAGCATAAACAAAATTTTAGGGTGAAGGAAATGTTCCAAGACAAGATTATGGTAATGGTAGCATAACTCTACAAGTTTATTAAAATTTATTTTATTTAATGTATAGTTAAAAGGGGTGTATTTCATCATATGTAAATTATACATCAATAAAGCTGTAAATAATACAGGGCTCCCCCACTTAAAGAAAATATAATGTAAGGATTTCTTCAAATAGAAAACCCGCCAAATGCAATTACATTTATTTCATATTATTAGAATTGGTCAAAAAATTTGGATGTGCCTACTTGCAGGGGCCTTGGATATAAGTTCTAAGATCTCCTTGTCTAGAAAGCAATTAAAAATAAAGCATCATAAATTAGTCTGTTTTCTCAAGTAACATTTAATCATAGCACTTTAAAAATTAATGGTGTACTAAAGAAAATTCTTTACAGTGGTTATCACTGGAGTTTGAGATTTAAGTAATGTTGAAGGTGTTAACTTTGAAATTTTTACTTTTCTGCATGACTTGAATTTTGTTTTTTACTTTTGTGATTAAAAATACATAAAATACATATAATACTTAAAACATTTTAAAGTATAAGTCAACAATTCAATAAAAATTATTTCAGTTTCTACTTTGTGATAAAAATCAAGGAATTGATTGGATAAACTTTGAACCAATGCCCAGTTTTTGAATTATGTACAACCAGTTAAAAGTCCCTGTACTACAGCTTTATAAGCAACTATAGGACTTTTTGTTAATTTGGGCTTTACTAAGCACAACTGTTTTTGTCCTCTAGAAAGAGTATGTAATTGGTTTGTGACACAGCTATAATAAATGGTGAGATTTTATATTGTCAATTATAAAACTTGATCTCATCACATTGTTATAGTGGTTATAACATATATGATCCCTGATTGTGATATAATTAAACATATGTTATCTACTGATGCCTCAATGTCAGAAGCTTTTCCCAAGTCTAGACTACAATGTTGGGGTTACAGTCCAATCCTCTACTTCTCTACCATATACCTCAGGTCACTGCAAATTCAATTGTCCACTTAAAGAGAAAATTTAAGATGTGAGGGAAATAAGTAAGGTCTATCTAGAAAGGTTATAGGTGCTCAGCACAGTCATTAAACTTGGTCTACTACTAAGAGAATTATCAAAATGCCAACTATTCCAGGTTTAGATACACTGGCTCCTTCTTAGTATGCATCTTTAGGTAACTGAGTCCCTTCTTGCTGACCTATAGGGGTTGTGATCTCTGCTGCAACCTATTAATTACTTTTATAGTTTCTCCAGAATCTTTTACATATATTTGTCTTTTCTTTTGAAGTTAGATGAACTACTCACATAATTCGAGAGTGGGGTATTCTATTTCATAGTCTAATACCTGATTTCTACAATGTGATTATACAATAACTAATTAGATGAGGTGCTATTTTTACAGAGACTAAACCAGCAAATGACTCATTCAGTCTGTTAACACTCATTGACATAGCTTACTGTTTACAAAGAAACATAGTAATTAAAATCCATTGCAATCTTGATAACCATAAGAATATCAGTGTACTGTCATCTTATTCTTAGAAAAGCAAGTTAAATACAAATCTATCACACGTTACTAAGGAAATTCTGTAAAATAGGTTATATATACATATATGTATACACCCATACACATACATGTATATGTGTGTATATTTATATAATAATGGAAACTGGAAAGAACTTAAGTACTGGAAAAACTCCTTAAAATTGAATTTATATTTTGAAAGACATTCTGACCATAAAAAGGGAAACATCATTCATGACATAGAGAAGAGAGGTTGGGACGTACATTTAGCTAGAGAGGGAAAGCAGGCAGTTTTTGTTTCTCTTTTTTAGCTTCCTGTCATTTTAGGTTGAGAAGAGTAAGGCAACAACAAAATTGATGACACTGCTAGGGAGAAAACTTAACTAAAGCACAACAGAAGCTTAGGTGAAACAAGAATGTTTTAATCAAGAGAAAGTTACTGATTGCAGATTTTTTGATGATGACCATTCGACTGGTGTGAGGTGATACCTCATTGTAGTTTCGATTTGCATTTCTCTAATAATTAGTGATGTTGAGCATCTTTTCATGTGTTTTTTGGCCATCTAGATGTCTTGTTTGAAGAAATGCCAGTTTAGGTCTTCTGCCCATTTTTTGATTGGGTTGCTTGTTTTTTTTTTTTTGATATTGAGCTGCATGAGCTGTTTGTATATTTTGTAGATTAATCCCTTGTCAGTGCTTTTACAAACAATAAATGCTGGAGAGGGTGTGGAGAAAAGGGAAACCTCTTACATTATTGGTGGGAATGTAAATTGATACAGCCACTACAGAGAACAGTATGGAGGTTCCTTAAAAAACTGAAAAATAGAACTACCATATGACCCAGCAATCCCACAACTGGGCATATACCCAAAGAAAACCATAATTCAAAAAGATATATATGCACTCCAGCGTCCATTGCCACACTATTTACAATAGCCAGGGCATGGAATCAACCTAAATATCCATCAGCAGAGGAATGGATAAAGAAGATGTGGTACATATATACAATGGAATATTACTCAGCCATAAAAAGGAACGAAATTGTGCCATTTGCAGAGACGTGGATGGACCGTCATACAGAGTGAAGTAAGTCAGAAAGAGAAAAACAAATATCAAATATGAACGCATATATGTGGAATCTAGAAAAACGGTACAGATGATCTTATTTGCAAAGCAGAAATAAAGACACAGACGTAGAGAACAAATGTGTGGATACCAAGGAGGAAAGAGGGGATGGGACAGATTGGGAGATTGGGATTGACATATATACACTACTATGTATAAAATAGATAATGAGAGCCAACTGTATAACACAGGGAACTCTACTCAATGCTCTGTGGTGACCTAAACGGGAAAGAAATCCAAAAAAGAGGGGATATATGTGTACATAGAGCTGATTCACCTGGGCATGGAACAACAGAAATTTCACAACTCACAGCTTTCTCTATATTTGTAAAATTCAAGAATCTCAGAACCCATTTATGGTTTAACCCACAAACTAAGAGATTACGCATTTCATTGTGTTTGTGAACAAATACAGGACAACTGCATATGAAAGGATATCAGTTTGCTATGATATATATATTATTTTATTTACAGAAAATTAGATACAGATTTATGCGTATGTATATAGCAAAGAAATCTGACAATTTCAAAAAGCTTACATGCAATTAACTGGCAATCAAAATCAGTTGTATAACCTAAAGGTCCATGTTATGTATACTCACCTATTACTGTGTATATGTAGTTCAAGATAAATATGCATATTACTATCTGTTAAATCATCGCACCTAATCTTTGTTCAATAATTACAAACAATAAACTACTTAATTGGTAGGGATTTAATTCTTTCAATGTCACATAATTTTTTTAAGAAAAATATTTGGGATTCTTTCCTGCCTTCTTAAACATAATGTATTGAACACAATTTAACTTCTTGATAACTGAAGGCAATCATAAAGAACAGGAATAATTATATCCTGCAGTAACACAATGATATCCTTTGAGTTTCTGAAGATATGGAGTCATTTTTCCCACACAGTGATTCTAAAATATTAGTTTTTTTCAATTCCTACAAGTACATTTGTTATGGGTTTTCTATTTCATCATTTGCTGCCAGTTGATATTTCTCAGCTACCTACAAAAAGTAATCTTTTACATGTCTATTAATTTACTCTTCCAACTGGGTATAGAGTTGAAACCTTACATAATTGTGGAAAATGTGTAAATTAGCTCTAAGGGAACTGTTGGAACTGTAGAGAGCTTGACATTTCCCTCAGTGACTTTCTGATATCAACTTTGGCCACTCAGAAACCTACTTATTTGCTTCCTTATTTATATTCTGTTTTAGGTGTTTGAGATCACCAGATATTTAAATACCAGCCCATTGGGTAGCAAAATTATATATTGAATTTGGCACACCATGATTAGTTTCAGGAAATCTTAAACAAATGTATAATGATACAATCTGAAATGATAATATTCAAATAACATCCAATCTAAATTCATGCATTCATTTATTCTTAGTTATTAAACAAGCAATATCTGAATGAATGAAGTCAATAATCTTCTCTTTATGCTCTAGCCAAAGCAAACACAAGCAGCCCTGTTGTTTTTGTCTGTTTTTATTCAAAAGACTAATAAGCTTATGGTGTTAAAAAAAAAAACCCAAAAAACTATCAGTTCAGAGAGGTATAAAGTAAAAGAGGAAAAGCCCTGTCTCCTTGCTTTCTTATTTCCATTTCTCAAAATTAAATATTATTAACACAAATTTATTTTTTAAAAGATCTTGATAATCAAATAGTTCTATAACTTTTAGAGATTTTGAAGAAGTTTTAAAACTATGGCCTACAAGCATGGACTTAGTTTATTTATTAAATATAGCTTAAGACTGGAGTTTGTTTATTAAATATAGCTTACGACTGGCAATAGCAGCTCAGCTTCAAATTGGTGGGTAGACAGTTTTTCCAAATTTTCTAAGTTCAAGTATTGTTATTCTGTAGAGGATATGTGTGACTCAATTTTAAATTTCTTTACATTGTGAATTCCAATAAGGAACTCAATTTATTTTAAGGAAGAATTACATATACAGTTTGCTGTTTCGTTTCCAAAAGTGCTTTCAGCAGAAGGTTACTAAAAACTAGCATACCTGCCTATGAAGCTAAAAGCATTCAATATTTATTTACTTGTTTGTTCATTTATTCATTTGATAAATATATACTGTGTATTTAATTTGCACCAGGCAGTATTCTAGACACTTAAAAACAACAGCTAGAAACAGAATTTAAAAAAAAAAAGTCCCTGCCTCCAAATACCACATATCCTAGTGGGGATAGAAAACAGACAAGATAAGCCAGTAAAATATGTGATATGTTTGACAGTAGTAAGGAATAGGGGAAAAATAAAATGCAAAGAGGACAGATAGTGGCAAAGGAGTTACAATTCTTGATTGGATAGTCAACACCAGGACTGGCTTGGAGTATTTTTGAGAAACTACATGAAGAAAGTGAGAGAGGGAGCCACGTGGGAGCAACCTATACAGGCAGAAGGAACAGCGAATACAGAGGTCCTGAGGCAGGGGTGTGCCTGATATGTTCCAGGTATGAAAAGAAGGTCAGTGTTGCAGAATAGAAGCAAGCAAGGGGGAAATGGTAGGAGATAAGGTTAGAAAAGTGATGGTAATTAGACCATGTAGTTCCTTGTAGGTCCATTTTTGGCTTTAGTGTAAGATGTATACAAAGCCACTGAAAGTTTTGAGCAGAGGAGTGTCCTGATCTGATTTATTTTAATACTCTGATTTTTGTATTAAGAATGGAACAGGGGCTTCCCTGGTGGCGCAGTGGTTGAGAGTCCGCCTGCCGATGCAGGGAACACGGGTTCGTGCCCCGGATCGGTAAGATCCCTCATGCCGCAGAGCGGCTGGGCCCGTGAGCCATGGCCGCTGAGCCTGCGCGTCCGGAGCCTGTGCTCCCCAGCAGGAGAGGCCACAACAGTGAGAGGCCCGCGTACCGCAAAAAAAAAAAAAAAAAAAGAATGTGGGGCAAGGGTAGAAGAAAGGAGACCCTTCCTTCTTTCAGATGAAAGCTCACTGCATAATCCAAGGAAGAGAGAGGAATGGCTCTAACAAGAGTATCATCTTATAAGAGTGGAGGTGATGAGGTGTGGTTGGATTCTAGATACCTTTTGAAGATAGAACCTCAGAACTTTTGACATTCGGATGTGGGCTGTGACAGAAAGATGTCAAGGATAACACCCAGATATTTGGCTTGAGCAACTGGGAGAATCTGGTTCCTATTTACTGAGATAAGGTATACATTTGGGTGACTTCAACATATAGCATTAAATAAATCATGAGGATGGATATGATCATAGAAAAAAAGTTGTCCTAAAACTCAGCCCCATGGGGTACTCCAACATTTAGAGGTAGAGGAGGTGAGGACAAGAGAATAATAAAGTACTCTGAGAAGAACAGAAAGATAGGAAGAATTAAGGTGTCATGAAAGCCAATTTAAAGTGTTTCAAGAAGAGAACGACCTCTGTGTGGAATGCTGCTGATAAATTAAGTAAAATGAAACTAAAATTTGAGCATGCAACATGGTGATCATTTTTTGACCTCAATAAGAGCTGTTTTTGGTATGACTAAGGTCAAATGTTTAACTGGGGTAGTTTCAGGAAAAGATGATGGAGAAAATTTAAAGATAGCAAAATTTAGCCATACTTCAAAGTTGTTTTTTTTTTTTTTTCCTGTAAAGGAAAGAGAAAACAGGGTGATAGCCAAAGGGAGAAGTGGGATACGAAGAAAGTTTTTTTAAAGATAGGAGGAATAACAATATCCTTCTATGCTATAGAGGGGAAAACCTAAATCAAAAGCATGGAAAGTTCATCTACAACAGGATAGAAGACAGCAAGTAGAGGCACAGATGACACTGTGTAGGTGTGACAGAGCTTATTTTCTGATACAGGCATATGTATTGTAAAAACTGAAAACTTAAGTGCCACATTTCCTTAGGGCATCAACTAAAGGTACTACACACTCAGACATGTAATCAAAGACTACATTAATATGAGTGAGTGTCTTGTGAGACAATTTGAATAATATCATTTGCATTTCTTCTAATACCATGACAGGTTGACATCTACATCCTATGTTTTCACTGGAAAAACTCTCCAGTTATATATTACATGCTTCATTAGCTTACTTTTCTTAGAATCTAAATGTCTGCAGATTTACTCTATTTAATATGGATAAACACCCTGTGATAGGAGTTGCCAAAGTGATACTACATAATCTGTAACAGTTCCAGGACCCACTTACAAATATGTTAAATTAAAACTGGGTATAAACTTCCATTAACCCTCTTATTTTGTATCTGGATCCAAGAGAACAAAAAAAAGTGAGTCAGGATGGGAGCTGTAACTTCAAAGAAAAATTAAATATTTAACAACGCTGAAGTAAATAAAAAGTGAATGAACATCTGCAAATTAGGTGCAGGTAGTTGTTTGTGATATGACTGTGAATTCTAGTGCATTTTTCACCTCATCAGTTTTTCCATTTATATATATACATTTTTTTAAAAAGCAGCCAGAATAAGTAAATTTGCCCCTCTTCTCCATCAAAACCAAAGTATTTCAAAATTTCATTTTCATAAGAATCACCTGAGATCTTGCTAAAAATGCAGATTCTGATTCACTAGGTCTGAAGTGAGGTTTATAATTTTGCATTTCAAACAGGGTCTCAGGTTATACCCATGCTGCTGGTTAGCAGAGCATACTTGAAGTAACAAGTCCTAATCACTGTGTCTTTTAGCATTTGCACAGAAGTTAAGATAATAAATTAGTTATTCATGCCTAATTATTTAGGTTTTCTTTTAAAAAATAGAGGTAAGTAGAATTTTTAAAATATTTTAGTTGATTATAGATATGTATATTCCTATAAGAGCATATAAATATATATACAATTTTAAAACCTCCTTAAAATGTTAAAGTCTCTCATTAAAACAAACAAAATCCATAACAATTCCTCGTGCCAAAAGATTTACTCCTTATTTTATTTACCAGATATTACCTACAGCACAGAGCTTAATTTCACACCAATCCACTAATTAAATAACAAAAATTAAAGGAATAGAGGTTAAGTAAAAATGGAAACATCTATGTTGGATCTGACACACTGATTACACTGCAAAGAGAACAAACAAAACAAACAGCATTATTTAAAACTGCAGTCCTGTAAGTGGCAATAAACGTTTTGCTATGACTCTGCTGTGCTGTTTTTCCCACACCTGCTCTCACTTGCCAGGTTAGAATGGCTTAATCTGCTCTACTGTGGGATCACAATCATTTGAACAAACCCCCTCAGGGCAGCAATATCCAGGCTATATTGCTGGCTCAGAAGAGCTCCTGACATATTTCCCCATGAATTTTTAATTTTGTTTATGTATATTAAAAGCATGGCATAAGAAAAATATAGCATACCACTGATGAGAAAAGTTTCTAACCTGCTTTCATAAAGTAATAAGATCTCTCCATAATATTGCAAAAATCCAGGGCTCACAATGTTTATGTATTCAAAAAGGATAAGGGGCATGCTGTAAAGGTCCAATTTCAGAAGAACTGTCATTCTGAAGGGCTGTTTCCTACAAACTACTCACCTGGTTTAAGACTTAAATTACAGCACATTAAAAGGATCATACACCATGATCAAGTGGGGGTTATCCCAGGAATGCAAGGATTCTTCAGTATACGCAAATCAATCAATGTGATACACCATATTAACAAACTGAAGGATAAAAACTACATGATTTTCTCAATAAATGCAGAAAAAGCTTTTGACAAAATTCAACACCCATTTATGAAAATAAATAAAATAGATAAAAATAAAAACTTTCCACCCTCTGGAAAGTAGGCATAGAGGGAACTTACCTCAACATAATAAAGGCTATATATGACAAACCCACAGCCAACATCATTCTCAATGGTGAAAAACTGAAACCATTTTCACTAAGATCAGGAAAAAGACAAGGTTGCCCTCTCTCACCATTATTATTCAACATAGTTTTGGAAGTTTAACCACAACAATCAGAGAAGAAAAAGAAACAAAAGGAATCCAAATCAGAAAAGAAGAAGTAAAACTGTCACTGTTTGCAGATGACATGATACTATACATAGAGAATCCTAAAGATGCTACCAGAAAACTACTAGAGCTAATCAATGAATTTCGTAAAGTAGTAGGATAACAAATAAATGCACAGAAATCCATTGCATTCCTATACACTAATGACAAAAAATCTGAAAGAGAAATTAAGGAAACACTCCCATCTACCATTGCAACAAAAAGAATAAAATACCTAGGAATAAACCTACCTAAGGAGACAAAAGACCTGTATGCAGAAAACTATAAGACACTGATGAAAGAAATTAAAGATGATACAAACAGATGGAGAGATATACCATGTTCTTGGATTGGAAGAATCAACATTGTGAAAATGACTATACTACACAAAGCAATCTACAGATTCAGTGCAATTCCTATCAAACTACCAATGACATTTTTCACAGAACTAGAACAAAAAATTTCACAATTTGTATGGAAACACAAAAGACCCTGAATAGCCAAAGCAATCTTGAGAATGAAAAATGCAGCTGAAGGAATCAGAATCCTGGACTTCAGATTATACTACAAAGCTACAGTAATCAAGACAGTATGGTACTGGCACAAAAACAGAAATGCAGATCAATGGAATAGGATAGAAAACCCAGAGATAAACCCACACACATATGGTCACCTTATTTTTTATAAAGGAGGCAAGAATATACAATGGAGAAAAGACAGCCTCTTCAATAAGTGGTTCTGGGATAACTGGACAGCTACATGTAAAAGAATGAAATTAGAACACTCCCTAACACCATACACAAAAATAAACTCAAAATGGATAAAGACCTAAATGTAAGGCCAGGCACTATAAAACTCTTAGAGGAAAACATAGCCAGAACACTGTATGACATAAATCACAGCAAGATCCTTTTTGACCCACCTCCTAGAGAAATGGAAATATAAACAAATAGGACCTAATGAAACTTAAAAGCTTTTGCACAGCAAAGGAAACCATAAACAAGACGAAAAGACAACCCTCAGAATGGGAGAAAATATTTACAAATGAAGCAACTGACAAAGGATTAATCTCCAAAATTTACAAGCAGCTCATGCAGCTCAATATCAAAAAAACAAACAACCCAATCCAAAAATGGGCAGAAGGCCTAAATAGACATTTCTCCAAAGGAGATATACAGAGTGAAGTAAATCAGAAAGAGAAAAACAAATGCCGTATGCTAACACATATATATGGAATCTAAAAAAAAAAAAAAATAAGGTTATGAAGAACCTAGGGGCAGGATAGAAATAAAGAAGCAGACGTAGAGAATGGACTTGAGGACACGGGGAGGGGGGTGGGTAAGCTGGGATGAAGTGAGAGAGTGGCATGGACTTATATATACTACCAAGTGTAAAATAGATAGCTAGTGGGAAGCAGCTGCATAGCACAGGGAGATCAGCTCAGTGCTTTGTGACCACCTAGATGGGTGGAATAGGGAGGGTGGGAGGGAGAGGCAAGAAGGAGGAGATATGGGGATATATGTATATGAATAGCTGATTCACTTTGCTATAAAGCAGAAACTAACATACCATTGTAAAACAATTATACTCCAATAAAGACGTTTAAAAAATTTTTCGATTGTACAGTAAATATTTTGTCTCATTTTTTTTGTGAGTGAGCTATTCTCTGAAAA
This sequence comes from Delphinapterus leucas, assembly GCF_059928025.1. Classification (NCBI taxonomy): domain Eukaryota; kingdom Metazoa; phylum Chordata; class Mammalia; order Artiodactyla; family Monodontidae; genus Delphinapterus; species Delphinapterus leucas. Next base: position 24,929,738 of record NC_143136.1, on the reverse strand, counting down.
AGTCTAATTTTATTAGGATATTCAGATGCTATTTAAGAGCCCAGGAAAGAGTAAATCATTCTACCTTAGATCATTTAACTGTTATAGGGCTACATCTTAATCTACCTTAACATACACAGACACAGATATACCCACATTTATCTATCTAATGAATTATATATATATATGTATATATGTATGTGTCCATGGCATTAAGTGAGGTAAAATAGAGTTCAATATTTTATAACAATAGTTTACATCAATGACATCCTTCTCATTGTTTTACATTACAGTGTACTCATAAAAATAATTATATCACTAATTACCACCATTAAGATGAACTGAAATAAAAGTAATGCTTTCCACAATGACCAAAAAGTGGCTAATTCAGCAAATTTTCTTTTTCTAACTAATACAACTCCAGTTTTTCCCCATAATATTATGCTACAAAGGACACAGTTTACTTAATCTGCCAGTTATTTCTATTGTACATCTAAGAAACCTAGAGCAAATATATGAATAAAATACTTTTTTACCTTAAGCCAAAATATGCTATCAGCTCTTGGTGCAAGAAGTATTTAAGAACATAACACTTCAAAATCATTGAGTATGGACATATAGAATATTTTGTGTCATTTAATATAGATAATGTTTATTTTTCTAGAGTGAGAATTGATTTTTTCCATATACTATCTCATTTGATTCTCACAACAACCTTTATAAGATAATAAATGAAAAATTGCTTTCTTACCTAGTAATTTCTATTAACATATAAAGCATTATACTTTTTGGTCTGCTGAGTCGAATAATTTGTCTAATCATCATCATCATCATCCTTATCAACAGCATCATTTTATTACGTAAGGAATGATATCAGTTGCTCCTTGTTGTTGGGTGATAGTGAGTTAGGTCAAGAGAAAATTAGTTAGTTCGTCAGAAACAAAGAACGATTGTAGGTGAGGGTGTAAGGGAATAAGAAAGAGAAGAACGTTTTGTGCATTCCTTTGGAAATCTCTTCCACAGATGGAAAGGAAGTGAGTTATTATTAAATACTTATTGAGGACCTATATGTATTAAGCACTACACCATAGGCTTCATTCAGTTTACCTAATAATGCCCTGAGGTAGTTATTGTTATCCTCACATCATTAATGAAAACAGGAGAGGGTAAATCAGCAGCCTAATATCTTCTGGGTTAATGAGTGGCAGAACCAGGACTCCAACCTGGATCCACATGACTCCAAAACTTAAGCATTTCTCACAACATGATGATGAATGAGTGATCTAGTAAAGTTAGCAAATTTCCCAGATAAAACCTTGTCATAGCCTAAACAGATACCAAAAAATATTATAATATTTGCATGGAAAGGGAATCTGTAGTAATCAGTATTCTAACTACTTAAATCCAAAACTTGTAGATTCCAGAAAGACTAAAGCTGAAGAATTTTGTTTCCAGTTAGTTAAAGATCTGGTTTGATTTTTGTTATCCTTTATATGATATCTTAAATAATATGAATTTTATATGAACTTTAAATAAGTTTGGACTCCATGATCACTTTGCTTACAATGTTTTGTAATTCTGAAGTAATTAGTGTTCACTTTTTTCAATTGAGGTCAAGATTTTTCAATAGCTGATAGAATTCTGATGAACAATCATCAATCAGCAACTCAGATCCTCTATTTTTAGTGCTTCTATTATGTAGTATTTAGTTTCTGTAATTTTAGAAACCAAATTGCAACTCGCATTTTTAGGTTCTTCAAAAGTTTGTATTTACATATCTCTGAAAGGAGCTTTTATCCAAGAAATAAAATTTACTAAAACTTTAGTACCATAAGCACCAAGACCCAGAAAGTTTAACCACCTTGCGCCAAGTTGCATAAACAATCAAGGAATTGTTAGGAATTCACTTCTAAATGCAATGTCATGCTTCACACATAAAATTCAATTCTCTTAATAAAGGAAACAAACTTCTTTGTACTTTGTAAAATGTATATATCACCTACTGTGGTAATCTAAGGAGAAATAAACAGAATCTCATTAAATGCATGAATATATGGAAGAAATGTGAAAAAAGCATGGTCTGGTGGTTAAGTGACTGGGATGGTCAATCAATAAAAATGGTCCCTGATGTGTCACTAACTCAAGTATTTGTCCTTGAGAAAATATCCTCACTACTTCACAATTCCTCACTCATCCTGCTATTAAAAGATATTTAACAAAGAATTCTGATGTTTAGAATATGCTTGAAAATATTTCAAAGCTCTAGTGTATGAATTATTGCTTGTATACAAAACTGTTTATAGGGATATTAGTATTAATATACTTGAAAATTAAGTGTACACTTATGATTCTTTCCCTATTCTTAGCAAAAAAAAAAAAGATTTCTTTTAAACTTTAAGGGTTTTGAATACCATGTCTTGGATAATTTCATATACTATTTACAAAACAATATTTTTATATTTTACTCTTTTCAAAACCTTCTCATGAAAGAGTTTTCCCTAGTTACATTAGCAGAAGTCAAGGAAGAGAATTTGTATCTATAAATATCTGTTAAAAAGTCAACGTTTGTTTACTTAAAACTGTATCATACAATTTTAATAACAGTGATAACAAAATTAACATACACCATGTCAGAAAGAATTGAGCAGCAAATGATAAATAGCTTACATTTTAAAGGGGTAAAATTAAATCTTAATTTATTATCTGAGTTATAATTTCTAAAGATCTTCATATTGTATGTGTTTGTAGATTATTTAGTAATTGAAAAACTATAGTCCTCAGTGTCCTGAATATTTTTTTTCCCCCTTGAATCATACCACTTTATTTCCAAAACTTTGGAACAGATGGATGGATAGATAATAAAAGGTAAGTTTTAAAAAATTCATTACAACAAGCCAGGGAAAATACTCATTATTTTTCCTTCAAAAGAAATTAGATTTGAATAGAACATTGGGACTATCCAGTTAAAACTGCCTAAGTAGTATAATCTAGGTCAAGAAATGAAATGTGTTTCTGGAAATTATTTAGCTGGTACACGAATAATGTTACAACTTGCATTTCTAGCAACTTTTTTTCAGTGCATCTAAAACTCGTGAATTGGCATATATTAATACAATTTTTATTAATACTAATTGCTTTTATATCTTCCATTTATTATATGCCTTGCCTATGCTTCAAACAATTAATATCTAAGGAAAGCCATAAGAAAAGTCTCAAAAAAAGTCAAGAAACAAAATGGGACTTGAAATCTGCTGATATCTTCAGCTTGTCATGAAATGTATTAAAAAAGAGAAGAAAGATGAATTTATAGATGGATAGTAAAATGCCAGTTATAGCATTTAGGAAGTGGTTATATGAATGTTTACTGTAAATTCTTTCAACTTTGTATATTTGAGAATTTTAATAAAATGCTGGAAAGTAGAACCTAATTAATGCTCTTTATCAGATCATTAAACTTTATGCCATATATGAATTAAAATACTATCTTTAGTGTTTGTCACTTTCTTTGAACATGGGATATTAAAATAACAAACTAAAAAAAGGATTTAAAACTCCATTAACAAATATTTTCTCTTTCCACCTCATAGATTATACTTCAAAATCTATTCTGGGACAATGGGTCACCTCCCAACACACACACACACACACACACACACACACACGCACACTTTAAGTTGAGAAATTCCAGGTACAGTCCATTAAATGCTCTGACCCATATCTAAGAAAGCAGCACCTGTTTAAACAATGACTTGCGTTCTTATTGCTGAAAATTAATGAGTCAACCATGAGAATATATTTATTGGAAAGAATAAATAAGGACACAAACACAATATACATTGTATAACTGAACAAAAACAAATTCATCTGAAACATTTTCATTGATTAACAATCTAAATATTTAGTGAGTTCCAACTTCTAGAAATTATTTGTTGATAAAAAAAGAGGAAGACAGTATTCCAGGATTTTTAATTTGTTATTTGCAATTTTGTTCAATTGTACAAAATCAATAGTACTACTCCTTTGTTGTAAGTATTTATTGTTAAGTGATATGATTTAAATCAATGGGAAGAATAACAGAGTAAGAAATCTACTTCTTATACAGATGTATGAAAAAAATGTGCCTTACAGAATGTCCATGTTAAAAGAGATGAGAGAAAATTAAAATTTTTATTTTTAAATGAATCTATCCGACAAATGGAACGTGTGAATATGGTATGCTAGGGAAAAATAGAAAATTAAAAGACCAAAAGGATACTTGAAGAGCAGGAAATGAGAAACAAAAGAACAGAGAACTAGAGAAAATAAAAGTCAAGCTGTATTGAATAATAAAAGTTAGGTCCTGCTATTTGAAATTCGTGAGGCCTTTATACTTGAAGAACTATAGATTATTGGAGTTAGGAAAAATTATGATCAAATTTTAAATGAAAGTTTCCTACAAATTCATAGAGGACAAAAATTCAGTCTATAGCGTTAGCTTACTTTAACACGTTCATAATCCGTCAACAGTTTTCTTACTAAGGGTGATGGGGATTAAGAAAGTAGGTTTTCTATTTTTAAATGTTTATATAACAGCTTTAAGTAGTTATTTGAAAAAAGTAGTGATGGAGAAATGGGAAATTATTATTTTAGAAGAAATGAAAGTTGTAAATTAAGTCTTTGATATGAATAAACTCCAAGTATATGTAATGAAAAAGACTCAGTTTGGACTCAGAATGAGAAAGCCTGAGTTCTAATTCTGACTTTGATAACAAGCAATTTATGAAGATCATTCTTAGGTAGGACTGAGTAAAGGAAGTTTAAACAGAAAGATAAGAGCAAAAAATGTTAACATCTGTGTCATCTATGTATACCTAAAAAAATCAATCTATAAAAATGAGGATTCAGGCAGGAATTAGGTATTGACTTTGACAAAAGGAAATTCCCAAATAGAATAATCCAAACTATTTTTTTTTAAATAAACTGAAATACTATCCAATAATACCAGTCAAAGACTCTAAGGAAAAGGAGAAATAAGAGAGAGAGGCAAAGACAATTCACATATGATGATTTAATTTGTCAGGGATAAAAATCTGTTCAGATGTTTTTATGACTTAGAGAAGTTAAGAAGGTAGTTATAAAAGCACAGCTTCATAAGAACTCTGTCTTTTGATCTTATTTTAAAGTTTTTATTTTATAAAACTTATTTTTATATATAACTTATTTTAAAGTTTTATATATAACTTATTTTAAAGTTTATAACTTATTTTAAAGTTTTATATATAACTTATTTTAAAGTTATTATTTTATTTATTTATTTATAAAGTTATTATATTAAAGTTATATATCTTATTTTTAAAGTTAAAAATAAAAACTCTTTGTATTTTGTAAGTGGGATTTTTTTGTTTTGTTTTATAGAAGAATAAAATATAAAAGCAGGAATGGATTCTGTTTTTGTGGGATTTGAAGCTTACAAAAACTGGGGTGGGGGGAGCTCTTTGAGAAAAGAATATAAAATTAAATTTATAAAATGAGGTACAAATGTAAATATTTAGTTTTAATGAGAATGTACATTCCAACAAACAACTTATTTTTATAAATCTGACAAATACCAAAAACAACATACATTCCACAAAAATAGTATAAAATCTTTAATTATTGACTGATACAACCCCCTCTCTCTCTCTCTCTCTCTCTATATATATATATGTGTGTGTGTGTGTGTGTGTGTCTGTGTGTGTGTGTACTCTGATAACCACTTCATATGACAAAGATTTAACAAAATCATTTTCTATAGAAAATATAGAGTGACAATTCAGACTTTCCTTTCTCATGTAGATAGTTTTTAAAAGTTTCTTTCAGCTTCACAACCTACTAGTGGTAAAACCATGTTAATTGTTAGAATTGCTGTCAAACTTGGGAAAACATCTATCAAGCTTTTTTTTTTCATATGAGCTGTATGATCCAGAACTTTCCACAGACTAGCTTCTAGCTCCACACATTTCAAGCTTTGTTTCTCTTCCACTACCCAGACATCAATAGCCAGGCACCATCAAGCATATGAATAATCATTTACCACCTTTGGCCCTGCACTTTTGTATTATGAAGGGAAGTTTTATAGAGGGAAAATCAGAATGGAAAATGAAAGCAATTTTAACTAATTGTGGTTAAAATATCTTTCTATTGAAAATTTTAAAAATTTACCAAGGCTTTGAAAGAAAGTAGACTGAACAGTTTAGTCTCACAATCAGCCTGCCTCTGGATACAAATAGCTTGGGGTAAGATAAGAAATAGAGTAAAGAACAAATTCATTTTAGAGTCATATGAGGGTAAATGTGAAGTGCAGTGTGAAGTTGGATCCATAGAAACATATGTTGACATTCTGTTTTCTCTCTGTAACTCTACAGAACACAAATGACATAAAGGAGAATCTGTTAATTATATATATCTAAAGACATGTCTGAAACTGCATATTCTCAACAAATAAGGAATAAACTAATACTCCAGGAATCTCCTGGTTAATCACTACAGACAGTAATTTACACTTACTATCTATAGTGGGTTGAATAGTGTCCCTTCCAAATCTATGTGACCTTATTTGGAATAAGGGTTTTTGTAGATTTTAGTATGGAAAGGATCAAGACAAGACCATAATGGATTAAGATGGGCCTTAAATCCAGTGAGAGTGCCCTTATAAGAAAGAAAAAAGAAGAAGACAAAGACATAGAGAAGAAAGTGATGTGAAGATGGAGGCAGAGATTAGAGTGATGTATCTATAAGCCAAGCGATACCAAGGATTACCAGCAACCACCAGAAACTAGGAGAGAAACACAGAGTAATACCTACCCTAGAGCTTCCAGAGGAATCAACCCTGCTGACATGCTGATTTTTTATTTCAGGCTTGCAGAACCAAGAGAACAAATGTCTGTTGTTTCAAGCCACCCAGTTTGTGGTAATTTGTTATGGCAGCACTAGGAAAGTAATATACTATCTCTACGTAGAAGCATCTCCAAAATGGTTACCATGACACTGGATTTGTGAACAGTATGTTTATATGTATGCCTAAAGATCCATGGAATAAAGAGGTTCCTCTCAGGATATAGCAAAAACATTTTCACCAAGGACAGTTATGCCCTAACTTATGTTTCTGCAGTCCCTCTAAAACTAGGAGTGTATTAAATGTTTAAGCAACTGAGGATCAAAAAGGAAAATAAGTGATGTATTATTTCTGGGGAAAGATAACAATTCTGTAAGGTAAGTTCCCTTTCCATGAGCAATAATATAAAAACATTACAATAGAATGTTATGCTTGATTTGATATTATTCTCTAATTTTCAAAATATTTTAATGTCCTATAACAAGTTCCAAAGACCATGTTAATTGCCTCTCTTGAGGAGAGAAACCAATAAAAATATTGCTTGACCACCAGAATCACCACTCCATCTTTTTTTTTCCATAATTAAAGTCCCTCACATTCTGTATTTACTTTGCATTTCAAGATTTTAACAGTGTCTTGATAATCACTTCTGAGATGTCATTGTAATTGTTAGACCTTTTTATTGGTTCAAAAGTATCTATGGCTTGCCCATTGCACTAAATGCTCAAGATCCTAGAGTATAGTAGTCACAATGCCAGGCACAGAGCTGGATATATCTTAAATATACTGTAGATGTTTATCCACTTGAGGTGAATTTGTTACACCAACAATAATGTTGATGTCTCCACAGAAAGGCATTCAGTTTCAGAATCCCTTCAACTGTAAAGATTTACAGAGTAATCCATTTAAGAATATTTGCATTCATATTAGTTCAAAATTAAATCCAAATGCAATCTGTTTATATAGGATTCTGTAGCTGTACTGGTGGGCTTTCTTTCATCAAGGAAAAGCTCTGGTTGGTCATATTTAACTGTGCTGGTGGAAGGCCAAGAAAAAGCTCTTCATTAACATGTACTCAGTAATTACCAAAGGCACATAGACACATCTCATTTCTACCTGCCATTATGCTCACTGGACTGGAAAATGGGATTGGGCCAAGTGGAACTGTCCCAAGCACATGAGCTGTATATACCTGGAAGGAGAATCACACAGTGTGCTCTATAGACAAGGAGTCTGCATACCTTAGCAACTCTCCCATGGACAATTTTCACAGAGTCCCTGGTCAAAATGACTGAGACTGGTTTACCACTAGGCATTTTCATTCTGCTTTAAAATATCATAATTATATTAAGGATACTATTTTAACAAAATAATATTTTAAATTATTAAATTCATAAATACTATAAAATAGGAACTAACTTTCATGTTACATTTTATGTATCAATCTGAGATGAAAGAAAAGACCTCTGAATATTATATATAGAAATTTTTCACATTCAAATCTTTAGTCTATTAAATAAAAATAGATAGGCATCAGAAAAGCAGCCTCAGTAAATGACTATGTGAACGAACAATAAAAAAAAAAAGTGTCTTATTATAAACTCTTTGTCTCAAATAAACAAACTCTGGGTGGCTCCTGGTGGGTAATGTTCCCTTCATCATGTTTCCACTTAGTGATAGAAGTGGAACTGGATGGCTGTTGGCTGACACCTAACAGCTCGATGCTTCCCCTGAGGAACCCCTTCTGGGAGGGTCCCATGCAGGTTGATTCTAGCATGCTGCAGAAGAGGCACAAGGGTAAATATGTGCTATCATTGTTCATTCTGTCAACACATATTCACTGCTCAGGGCAGTTCATTTAGGTCAGGAAAACGAAGACCAATAGAACTAGGCCCCCCTGCCCTTAAGAAGCTCACAATCTAGAGGACAAGACCTAATACCTATTATACATATTTTCTATGGGTCTCAGTGCCATGATACATGCATATACATGGCACCAGGGGAGCATGGTAGAGATGAACAAATGAAACAGGCAATCATTTTTCACTGTCTGAAAGTCATGGGAACTGTAATCAAGGAGGTGAACTATCATACGTATAGAGGCATCTCATATGATATGTCTACTTCAAATTTTTTAATGTTGCTTTCTATAATAATGATATGCAAATTAACAGGCACAAACCTGTTGGTAACATCATTTTTTAAGGAAATTTCACTAGCAAAATGCTGTGATATAATAGTGTAACACTTTCATATATATTTTGGCAGGTAGATTTAAGAACTCATATTCCAAGGTACAGATATGTACAGTGACACATGGGTTCTCTTGCTCTCCCATTAACTACCAGGACACAACAAGACATAAGGAGTGACTGTGGTATGTTCATATTTAGGAAAGAAATTGAGCCAGGGATTCAGGCCTTACCATCGCTTGAGCTAGCCTGGAGAGTCATACACTGGATTTCTCATTACCTGTGTTAATCAAAAGAGCTATATGTTGAAAGCTCAACCCAATGTTCTTGTAGAATGAAAATGGTTTTGTTGTTGTTCCAAGCAGAGGATCTCATCGCAAGAGTTAACCAATTGAAACATTTTCCCTCATCCTGATTTTGTAATTCAAAAAATGACTAGGCTGTATTTTTTGCTTTATCTTTCATTTAAGCTTAGTAATCCATTTTCCTACTTTCCCTTTAAAATCCTTTTCATATTAATTGTGAATACAGACCTACAATTGTAGTCACTTTCCTACTAGAACAACCAGTACCAGATGATACATGAATAAATTAATCAATAAAAGTCTTAGGGATTCTAAAGAAAGTAATCTGAGTTGGTATCAGGATATCAATTATCAATTTTTTTAGATTTAATTTAATAATAGTAAAATGGAGAATCCACATCCTAAGAACTACATTTCTGTGTCCTATTCTAAGCAGCTTACTTGCCTGGTAGAGTAAGAGACAAGTGGGGTCTATCCCATTGGCTTTAGGGTGTCTAATGTTTCTTTAAAATGTAATTATATATTTCAGTTCCTCTCTTCACTAGTGAAAGATGACACCATCCTCTGAGTCCCATTCAGCATAAGAATTACAATGAGTAGATCTTAAAACATATTAATATAACTTAAAAGACAGGAAAGGGAGATTGGAAACTGAATTTGCAAAATGCCCTCCATGATGCAGGAAAACCCTTCTCTGCTGAAACTTCAAACAAACAGACTGTATCTAATCCATCAATTGCTTTGTTTTTGTGAATTAGTTTAAAAGTAGGTGGTGAATGATCAAACACATTTTAAATACAAAGCAAGCAGAGAGTCACATGGGGTTCTTTTATGAATCAAAGTTTTCACTTCTCCATGTCCTATATGTTACTGTAACCACTGGAGCGGCATATAGTATATAGGACACAGAGAGCCACTCTGCTAATCGGTCCCCACAGACCTGATGGTGCACTCTGCTGCAAAAGCAATTTTCATTTTGAACTCCAATACCCTTTAATAGAACGCCAGTGCTTCAAAAATAATCACATCATGGTTAGAGTGACTTAGAGGCTCGGTTTCAACTGCAGGCACCCCTCCTCTACTCTGTCTCTCCTTCCCCCTTTCTTTGCCCTTAACTCTATGCCTAGAGATGAAATTCCTCTCATTATTTTTTGAAAACTAATACAAGGATGAGGGATATTGTTATACAAGACATTAAAAAATATTTCTCAATTACCTTTCCTTTAAGAATAAAAGATAATCATCCAAAGGGAATGACTTTTCATCACAGATTTCTGTCCTGAGTCAGAAGAGCTTTCCCTTTGAAAGGAAACACATTCCATAAGGAAGGTCTCCATCAAAAATCAAACAAGAACTGTTGTTACAAAAGAGAACTCTGGCAGCAGTTTCAGGGTAACTTGCTGGCTCTTTCTTGGACCTGTCTTAGTGGATTCTAAAGAAATTTTTACTTTTTTAAAGTGAGATCTCGAGGAAGTTACCTATTGAAGCTACTAATATTTGACTACTGCTGCTGAGAAGAATGTTTCCAAATGGAACTGCATGGCCTCCCTCACCAGGAGATCATCCTACAGATGAATGAAGTGCTGAAAAGAAAAAGCTTCCTATTTCAACTGAAGAGTAAAATTGGTGACAGGATTATTATTACTAGTGGAATATTCTCAGAATATTTCTCCAAGCTAATAAAATATTTAAAAGTAAAGAGGCTACCTTCCAACTAAGTTTGAAATTAAAACCACAACTAAAGTAGACCTAAGTAGAAATTACACAAAAGATTTTTAAAAAGTAAAAATTTTAAAAAATGAGATTATATTCAGTTTTGTTCACACAGCATCAGATATTATTCCAATAATGTTCTTAATTTTAATTTATTTCTATCAAACTTAATAAAAAGAACCTACACTAATATATAATTTTGTACCTAGTATGTATCTAAAGTTTGGGGGCTCTGAAATCTAGATTTAGCAGATAAACAAATATCTAAATATTCAGTGTAGATGATTAAATGCTAGTCAGAGCTATTCTAAATTACAGCTGTGCACACACAGAGTATACAAATGCCAAAATATTACATACAACCAAATTCAGTTGCCTCTTGCTCAACAAGCTTTAATCAAATGGGAAAAGCTAAATTGAAGAGCTGCTTTGTGAACATGCATTTCAATAAACCATAATGTTTATGAAATCAGAACATGGGAAAAGAAGATATCAATAAAAAGAAAATAATTCCCCATGAAAATTACCCATTTAGCATATTTCAAGTACAAATTTAGGGAATATAACTACATACTGATACATAATAATAGAGGCAAGCTCATAGGTAAAAAATATCCCAGTAACACATATTTGAATAGGTCTAAGTTGTCAGTTTATCTTACCTTATTTCAATGTATACATGTCAGGTGACTGCTTTAGTAGAGAAACTCAGGATTTAAATAAGATGTTTCAGTGATACACTTCAATAAAATGCACCACCCCTTCCAAAAAACCCACAAAATTCTCATTTCTATAACTGGCACCATTAGATCTGGCACAAGATAATAATTGTAGAGCCCAATAGCAATTTAATTATCATCTTAGAGAACCGTTAGTAGGTCAAGAATACATTTTGGGATAACCACATCAATACAGAATAATTATTACTTACAATTATATGAATATCAATAGTGTGTCATGGCCAATATAAAACAAATCTTTCCAGCACAGAAGGCTTAACCATCACCACCATATCAACTGTCCAATGCAATTTCTAGTTAGCACAGTGGTAACCATAAACGTTATCTCACAAAAGCTGGTGTTGGGAGGTGGGCAGGAAAGTGCCTAAGGTTATCATCTAGCCAAGGAATTTCACTGTAATCCTTGGTATAATACCCTAAAATTTTCAAGAAAAGAAATTGTTCTGATTATACTTCCAAATTAGATCCTCTGATTTAATAAGATAAATAAGACATATTTTTGAAACAATGGCATACTATTTGATATCACAAAAATCAAGATCTCATTGGGAACAAAGTAATGTCAAACTATTGATAGCTCTTTGTAGCCAGAGCAACCAGACAAGAAAAAGAAGTAAAAGCAATCCAAACTAAAAGGAAGAAGTAAAACTGTCACTGTTTGCAGATGACATGATATTATATAGAGAAAAACACAAAGACTCCACAAAAAAAACCTGTTAGACATAATAAACAAATTCAGTAAAGTTGTAACATACAAAATCAATATACAAAAACCTTTTGTGTTTCTATTCACTAGTAACAAATTATCAGAAAGAGAAATTAAGAAAACAATCCCAGGCTTCCCTGGTGGCACAGTGGTTGGGAGTCCGCCAGCCGATGCAAGGGACACGGGTTCGTGCCCCGGTCCGGGAAGATCCCACATGCCACGGAGCGGCTGGGCCCATGAGCCATGGCCACTGGGCCTGCGCGTCCGGAGCCTGTGCTCCACAGCAGGAGAGGCCATAGCAGTGAGAGGCCAGCATACCGCAAAAAAAAAAAAAAATAATAATAATAATAAAACAATCCCATTTACAATTGCATCAAAAAAATTAAAATACCTAGGAATAAATTTAACCAAGGAGGTGAAATACCTCTACTCTGAAAATTATAAGACATTGAGGCAAGAAAGAAAGGAGACACAAAGAAATATAAAGATATTTCATGCTCATGGACTGGAATAATTAATATTGTTAAAATGTCCATACTAACTGAAGCAATCTACAGATTCAATATAATCCCTATTAAAATTGCAGTGGCAGCGAAATTTGTGGCCCTGAACCAAGATGGTGGAGTAGAAGGACGTGCTCTCACTCCCTCTTGTGCAAACACCAGAATCACAACTAGCTGCTGGACAATCATCGACAGGAAGACACTGGAACTCACCACAAAAGATACCTCACATCCAAAGACAAAGGAGAAGTCACAATGAGATGGTAGGAGGGGCGCAATCACAGTAAAATCAAATCCCATAACTGCTGGGTGGGTGACTCACAGACTGGAGAACACTTATACCACAGAAGTCCACCCACTGGAGTGAAGGTTCTGAGCCCCAAGTCAGGCTTCCCAACCTGGGGGTCTGGCAACGGGAGGAGGAATTCCTAGAGAATCAGACATTGAAGGATAGTGGGATTTGATTACAGGACTTGGACAGGACTGGGGGAAACAGAGACTCCACTCTTGGAGGGCACATGCAAAGTAATGTGCACATCAGGACAAGGGGAAGGAGAAGTGACCCCAGGTGAGACTGAACCAGACCTACGTGCTAGTGTTGGAAGGTCTCCTGCAGAGGTGGGGGGTGGCTGGGACTCACTGTGGGGACAAGGACACTGGCAGCAGAAGTTCTGGGAAATACTTGTAGTGAGCCCTCCCAGAGTCTGCCATTACTGCACCAAAGAGCCCAGGTAGGCTCCAGTGTTGGGTTGCCTCAGGCCAAACAACCAACAGGGAGGAAACCCAGCCCCACCCATCAGCAATCAAGTGAATTAAAGTTTTACTGAGCTCGGCCCACCAGAGCAACACTCAGCTCTACCCACCACTAGTCCCACCCATCAGGAAACTTGCATAAGCCTCTTAGATAGCCTCATTCACCAGAGGGCAAACAGCAGAAGAAAGAAGAACGAAAATCCTGCAGGCTGTGGAACAAAAACCACATTCACTGAAAAATAGACAAGATGAAAAGGCAGAGGGCTATGTACTAGATGAAGGAACAAGGTAAAACCCCAGAAAAACAAATAAATGAAGTGAGTGGAGCTAGGCAACCTTACAGAAAAAGAATTCAGAATAATGATAATGAAGATGATACAGACCCTCGGAAAAAAAATGGAGGCAAAGATCAAGAAGATGCAAGAAATGTTTAACAAAGACCTAGAAGAACTAAAGAACAAACAAACAGAGATGAACAATACAATAACTGAAATGAAAACTACACTAGAAGGAATCAATAGCAGAATAACTGAGGCAGAAGAACACATAAGTGAACTGGAAAACAGAATAGTGGAATTCACTGCTGCAGAACAGAATAAAGAAAAAAAGAATGAAAAGAAAAGAAGACAGCCTAAGAGACTTCTGGGACAACATTAAACACAACAACATTCGCATTATAGGGGTTCCAGAAGGAGAAGAAAGAGAGAAAGGATCCAAGAAAAAATTTGAAGAGATTATAGGTGAAAACTTCCTTAACATAGGAAAGGAAATAGCCAACCAAGTCCAGGAAGTGCAGAGAATCCCATACAGCATAAACCCAAGGAGAAACATGCTGAGACACATAGTAATCAAAGTGGCAAAAATTAAAACAAAGAAAAATTATTGAAAGAAGCAAGGGAAAAATGACAAATAACATATAAGGGAACTCCCATAAGGTTAACGGCTGATTTCTCAGTGGAAACTCTACAAGCCAGAAGGGAGTGGCATGATATACTGAAAGTGATGAAAGGGAAAAACCTACAACCAAGATTACTCTACCCAGCAAGGATCTCATTCAGATTCGATGGAGAAATTAAAAGCTTTACAGGCAAGCAAAAGCTAAGAGAATTCAGCACCACCAAACCAGCTCTACAACAAATGCTAAAGGAAATTATCTAAGTGGGAAACACAAGAGAAGAAAAGGGCCTACAAAAACAAACCCAAAACAATTCAGAAAATGGTCATAGGAACATACATATCGATAATTACCTTAAACGTGAATGGATTAAATGCTCCAACCAAAAGACACAGGCTTGCTGAATGAAGACAAAAACAAGACTCATATATATGCTGTCTACATGAGACCCTCTTCAGACCTAGGGACACATACAGACTGAAAATGAGGGGATGGAAAAAGATATTCCATGCAAATGGAAATCAGAAGAAAGCTGGAGTAGCAATACTCATATCAGATAAAATAGACTTTAAAATAAAGAATGTTACAAGAGACAAGGAAGGACACTACATAACGTTCAAGGGATCAATCCAACAAGAAGATGTAACAATTATAAATATATATGCACCCAACATAGGAGCACCTCAATACATAAGGCAACTGCTAACAGCTATGAAAGAGGAAATTGACAGTAACACAATAATAGTGGGGGACTTTAACACCTCACTTACACCAATGAACAGATCATCCAAAATGAAATTAAATAAGCAAACAGAAGCTTTAAATGACACAATAGGCCAGATAGATTTAATTGATATTTATAGAACATTCCATCCAATAACAGCAGATTACACTTTCTTCTTAAGTGTGCACAGAACATTCTCCAGTAGAGATCACATCTTGGGTCACAAATCAAGCCTCAGTAAACTTAAGAAAACTGAAATCATATCAAGCATCTTTTCTGACCACAAGGCTATGAGATTAGAAATCAATTACAGGGAAAAAAACGTAAAAAACACAAACACATGGAGGCTAAACAATACGTTACTAAATAACCAAGACATCACTGAAGAAATCAAAGAGGAAATAAAAAAAATACCTAGAGACAAATGACAAAACACGACGATCCAAAACCTATGGAATGCAGCAAAAGCAGCTCTAAGAGGGAAGTTTATAGCTATACAAGCCTACCTCAAGGAACAAGAAAAATATCAAATAAACAATCTAACCTTACACCTAAAGGAACTAAAGAAGAACAAACAAAACCCAAAGGTAGCAGAAGGAAAGAAATCATAAAGATCAGAGCAGATATAAATGAAATAGAAACACAGAAAACAATAGCAAAGATCAATAAAACTAAAAGCTCGTTATTTGAGAAGATTAACAAAATTGATAAACCATTAGCCAGACTCATCAAAAAAAAAAGAGGGAGAGGACTCAAACCAATAAAATTAGAAATGAAAATGGAGAAGTTACAATGGACACAGCAGAAATATATAGCATCCTAAGAGAATACTACAAGCAACTCTATGTCAATAAAATGGACAACCTGGAAGAAATGGAAAAATGCTTAGAAAGGTATAAGATTCCAAGACTGAACCAGGAAGAAATAGAAAATATGAACAGAGCAATCACAAGTAATGAAATTGAAACTGTGATTAAAAATCTTCCAGCAAACAAAAGCCCAGGGCCAGATGGCGTCACAGATGAATCCTATCAAACATTTAGAGAAGAGCTAACACCCATCCTTCTCAGACTCTTCCAAAAAATTGTGGAGGAAGGAATAATCCAAACTCCTTCTATGAGGGCACCATCACCCTGATACCAAAACCAGACAAAGACACTACAAAAAAAAGAAAATAAAAGACCAATATCACTGATGAATATAGATGCAAAAATCCTCAACAAAATACTAACAAACACAATCCAACAACACATTAAAAGGACCATACACCATGATCAAGTGGGATTTATCCCAGTGATGCAAGGATTCTTCAATATACGCAAAGTCAATCAATGTGATACACCATATGTAAAAATTGAAGAATAAAAACCATATGATCATCTCAATAGGTGCATAAAAAGCTTTTGACAAAATTCAACACCCATTTATGATAAAAACTCTCCAGTACTCACTTTGGTAGCACATATACTGAGATTAGAACGATACAGAGAAGATGAGCACGGCCCCTGTGCAAAGATGACATTCAAGTTCGTGAAGCATTCCATATTTAAAAAAAAACAAAAACAAAACTCTCCAGAAAGTGGGCATAGAGGGAAACTACCTCAACATCATAAAAGCCATATACAACAAACCCACAGCAAACATCATTATCAATGGTGAAAAACTGAAAGCATTTCCTCTAAGATCAGGAACAAGACAAGGATGTCCACTCTCGCCACTATTATTAAACATAGTTTTGGAAGTCCTAGCCATGGCAATCAGAGAAGAAAAAGAAAAAAAGGAATACAAATTGGAAAAGAAGAAGTAAAACTGTCACTGTTTGCAGATGACATGATACCATATATAAAGAATCCTAAAGACGCCACCAGAAAACTACTAGAGCTAATCAATGAATTTGGTAAAGTTGCAGGATACAAAATTAAAGCATAGAAATTTGTTGCATTCCTATAAACTAATGATGAAAAACCTGAAAGAGAAAGTAAGGAAACACTCCCATTTACCACTGCAACAAAAAGAATGAAATACCAAGGAATAAACCTACCTAGGGAGACAAAAGACCTGTATGCAGAAAACTATAAGACACTGATTAAAGAAAGTAAAGATGATACAAATAGATGGAGAGATATACCATGTTCGTGGATTGGAAGAACAAATATTGTGAAAATGACTGTATTACCCAAAGCAATCTACAGATTCAATGTAATCCCTATCAAATTACCAATGGCATTTTTTACAGAACTAGAACAAATCATCTTAAAATTTGTATGGAGACACAAAAGACCCTGAATAGCCAAAGCAATCTTGAGGGAAAAAAACGGAGCTGGAGGAATCAGACTCTCTGACTTCAGACTATACTACAATGCTACAGTAATGAAGACAATATGGTACAGGCACAAAAACAGAAACATAGATCAACAGAACAAGATAGAAAGCCCAAAGATAAACCCACGCACCTATGGTCAACTAATCTATGACAAAGGAGGCAAAAAGATATACAATGGAGAAAAGACAGTCTCTTCAATAAGTGGTGCTGGGAAAACTGGACAGCTACATGTAAAAGAATGAAATTAGAACACTCCCTAACACCATACACAAAAATAAACTCAAAATGGATTAGAGACCTAAATGTAACACCGGACAGTATAAAACTCTTAGAGGAAAACATAGGAAGAACACTCTTTGACATAAATCACAGCAAGATCTTTTTTGATCCATCTCCTAGAGTAATGGAAATAAAAACAAAAATAAACAAATGGGACCTAATGAAACTTCAAAGCTTTTGCACAGCAAAGGAAACCATAAACAAGACGAAAAGACAACCCTCAGAATGGGAGAAAATATTTGCAAACGAATCAATGCACAAAGAATTACTCTCCAAAATATATAAACAGCTCATGCAGCTCAATATTAAAGAAACAAACAATGCAATAAAAAAATGGGCAGAAGACCTAAATAGACATTTCTCTGAAGAAGACATACAGTTGGCCAAGAAGCACATGAAAAGGTGCTCAACATCACTAATTATTAGAGAAATACAGATCAAAACTACAATGAGATATCACCTCACACCAGGTAGAATGGGCATCATCAGAAAATCTACAAACCATAGATGCTGGAGAGGGTGTGGAGAAAAGGGAACCCTCTTGCACTGTTAGCGGGAATGTAAATTGATACAGCCACTATGGAGAGCAGTATGGAGGTTCCTTAAAAAAACTAAAAATAGAATTACCATATGATCCACCAATCCCACTACTGGGCATATACCCAGGGAAAACCGTGATTCAAAAAGACACATGCACCACAATGTTCACTGCAGCACTATTTACAATAGACACATCATGGAAGCAACCTAAATGCCCATTGAGAGGCGAATGGATAAAGAAGATGTGGTACATATGTACAATGGGATATTACTCAGCCATAAAAAGGAACGAAATTGGGTCATTTGTTGAGACATGGATGGATCTAGAGACTGTCATACAGAATGAAGTAAGTCAGAAAGAGAAAAACAAATATCGTATATTAACGCATATATATGGAACCTAGAGAAATGGTACAGAGAAACCGGTTTGCAGGGCAGAAACTGAGACACAGATGTAGAGAAGAAACGTATGGACACCAAGGGGGGAAAGCCGCAGGGGGTGGGGTTGGGGGTGTGATGAATTGGGCAATTGGGATTGACATGTATACACTGATGTGTGTAAAATTGATGACTAATAAGAACCTGCTGTATAAAAAAATAAATAAAATAAAATTCAAAAATTAAAAATAAATTGCAGTGGCATTTTTCAAAGAAATAAACAATTCTGAAGTATGTATGGAATCAAAAAAGACCTTGAATAGCCAAAATAATCTTGAGAAAGAAGAACTAAGCTGGAGACACCACACGCCCTGTTTTTGAACTATATTACAAAGCTATAGTAATCAAAAACAGTATGGTATTGGCACAAAAAGACACATAGGTCAATGGAACATAATAGAGGCCAGATACAAACCCATACATACATAATCAGTTAATTTACCACAAAAGAATCAAGAATGTATGATAGGGAAACAGTAATGCCTTCAATAAGTGGAAGCTGCACAGCCACATGCAAAAGAATGAAACTGAACCTTTATCTTATACCATACACAAAAATTAACTCAAAATGGATTAAAGACTTGCATGTAAGACATGAAACCATAAAACTTCTAGAAGAAAACATAGGCAGTAAACTCCTTGATAGAGGTGTTAGCAATGATTTCTTTTTGGATTTGATACCAAGAGCAAAGGCAACAATAAACAAGTTTGACTACTTCATGCTATAAATCTTCTGCACAACAAAGGAAATCATCAACAAAATGAAAATGCAACCTACTGACTGGGAAAAAAAAATTTGCAAATCATATATCTAATAAGGGGTTAATATCCAAAATATATAAGGAACTCATACAACTCAACAGCAAAAACAAATAATCTGATTGCAAAATGGGAAGAGGATCTGAATAACATGTTCTAAAGAAGACATAGAGATGGCCAACAGGTATGTGAAAAGATGTCCAACATCACTATCATCAGGTAAATGCAAATCAAAACCACAATGAGATATCACCTCACACTTGTCAGAATGGCTATTTTCAAAAACACAAGAAATAACAAGTGTCGGTGAGTATGTGGAGAAAAAGGAACCCTTGTGCACTGTTGGTGTGAATGTAAATCATGCAGTCACCATGGAAAATAAGTACAGAAGTTGAACAAAAAAATTAAAAATAGAACTACCATATGAGCCAGCAATTCTACTTCTGGGTATTTAGCCAAAGAAAATGAAACACTAACTTCAAAAGATACATGCAACCCCAGCATGTATCTTGTTCACTGCAGCATTATTTACAATAGCCAAGATATGGAAACAACCTAAGTGTCCAGGGACAAATGAATGGATAAAGAAGATGTGGTGTATATATACAGTGGAATATTTTTTAGCCATAAAACAGAATGAAATCTTGTCATTTGTCACAACATGGATGAATCTTGAGGGCATTATGCTAAGTGAAGTAAGACAGACAGAGAAAGACAAATACCATATCATTTCACTTATAAGTGGGATATAAACCAAAACCAAAACCAAAACAAAACAAAACAAAAAAGTTCATAGACACAGAGAACAGATTGGTGGGTGCCAGAGGCAGGAGGTGAGGAATGAGCAAAATGGGCAAAGTGAATCAAAAGTTACAAACCTCCAGTTATAAAATAAATACGTCTAAGGGATGTAAGGTACAACATGACAACCACAGTTAATGACACTAGTGCGTATTTGAAAGTTGCTAAGAGAGTAAAAGTTCTCATCACAAGAAAAAGAAATCTGTAACTATGTACAGGGACAAATGTTAACTAGACTTATTGTGGTGATCATTTTGCAGTATATACAAATATATATCATTATGTTACACACCTAAAACTAATAATGGTGTATGTAAATTACACCTAAATAAAAATAAATTAATTTTTAAAGGGTAAATTACAATTAAAAAAAAACTTTATTTACAAAAACAGGTGGCATGTAGATTTGATCCTTGGGTTATATAGCATGTCAAGCCCTATTCTATTTCCGTAGCTAGAAGTGATACTGAGTTGAAAATTTTTTCTGTAAAGCATTATAAATTATTCACATTGTCACATTTTGACCCTTTTTTATGAACAATAATATTAGAAAGAAACAATGGCAGTCAATTAAAAGAATTCTAGAAAGCCTAACTTTTGTCTTAATCTTTCATTCAAAGAAGGAATTAGTTCAGTTTACCTAATTTATATTGACATTTCTGTTTTTTGAAGGTCTTATTCAAAGGTTGAAACATGCATTCAACAAGCCATTAGCACTTTTGTTTTTGCAATAGTATAATCATTTAAAGTGTGGTAAAAAAAAAAAAGTACATGTGTTTGAAAAATTCTTTCTGTTATATAAGGTACATGATTAATATGCAAAATCAACACAAATGGGGTACTCAAAGGAGCATAAATGCCCAGAAAACTATAAGGATATGTTACCATACCACTGCATGAATTTCTAAAGTTCAAAAAAGTCACTTGCCCTTTTAATATTATTGTAGTCAGCTGTACAGTTGGAAAGTACACTCACTGCTTATTCATCTTAATGCTATTTACCCACATCTCCAGAAAACAGAATGTCAGGGAGAAATCAGAGGCTGAGCTAGGAGAGTAGACCAATGAGCATGCTTTATGACAGTTATGCTTAATTCATACCTTCAAGAAATAGAAAATTGGGATGCAACTCTAGCCATACATGTTCACACTTATTCATAAGTGGGAAAAAACAGGTGATTTGCATGAACCAGATCCATAAGAGCATATGGATTTGCTATCAACTGATATCAATGGGTCTCATAATAATTCCAGTTTAGACTCTGCCCTTAGAGATTATTTGTGCATTTAATTAGTATATGTACTCAATTTAACTCAAAGTGATGGTCAGATTAAGTACTTGGAGATAGATATGGCTATACAAATAAACACAGGCCCAGAAATTTCAAGATATTTTTGTGTCAGTGAATCTGGACTGTACTGTGTTCACCTTGACTAATAGTGAGCAGCCAGAAATGGCACTATGCCAGTTCTTCCCTAACCTTTAATAGGAGTGAAAATGCCCATTTTTCTTTCTCTTGAAACATTTGGTCTTGAAGCCCTGAACCATCATGTAAGAAGTCTGATATCCCTGAAGCTACCATGTTTTAAGGAAGCTCAAGTTAACCATGTAGAGAGGCATTGGGAAGGAAGGAAGGAAGGAAGGAAGGAAGGAAGGAAGGAAGGAAGGAAGGAAGGAAGGAAGGAAGGAGAGGGGAGGGGAGGGGAGGGGAGGGGAGGGGAGGGGAGGGGAGGGGAGGGGAGGGGAGGGGAGGGGAGGGGAGGGAGGGAGGAAGGAAGGAGTCGTCCAGCTGAGGCCCTAGGCATTGCAAAGCAGACAAGCCATCCTCACTGTCCTGTCGAATATCTTGTCCCAGATAATAATATTACAATCTTCTATTATGATAAATTGTTTTAAGCCAAAGAGTTTTGCAGTAATTTGCTAGGAAGCAATTGATAACCAGAATTCTCTCTATATTCCAATATCCTGTTTATTTCCTTGAGCAGTTAATATAATATGTGATTAACATTTAAAATTTTTTTAATTTACTTATTTAGTACCTATTTGTTTATGGAACAAAAAAAACCTATAAAGGCAGAGGCACTACCTCTCTTAGACTTTCGGCACTGTCATGATGCTTGATGAGTTAGCTATCTGTTAAAGGAAGGAAAAGAGGGAGGTGATTTAATTGTTAGTAATAGCAGCTTTTAAAAATTAATCCAACATTTTACCATGCTTAAATATACAAGTGATACTCAGGTTGGTAGAAAATAGGATAGAAAAGTATTTTTTCATGTTTGATATTGTTTTCTAAATTATGTGGACAGGACTTTCATCTGCAACTTTTAGAATATCTTTTTTCAAAGTGGTTCCAAAAGTTATCAGAATTCTATTTTATGGTTACAAATTTAAAGATGCCTCACGATATCTTTAATGTTTTCCTACTGGTTAAAATTAATTTCCCCCAAATCACAAAGCAACATCATGATCTCAGTGACTGGAAAATATCACTGTGAGCTATGTATTTCTTCTAAAATGGTATTTTTTACAATTGTCAATGCACTTTCTTTCCTTTAGTAGTCTCTCTTGTTCTAATAAGCAAGTGAAGAACCAGAGTCACTTACCAATAGACATTTCTTGATAAAAGTTCACAAGTATGAACTCTACATTTAAATCTGGAATTCCTCCAGGTAGATTTAGTAATAATACCAACAAATGTTTGAGGAGAGTGCTGTCAGGTTTATACATTGCCACACTCTGCTTTCGAGGGAGCAGAAGGCAAAACAAGAGAAGCAAAAGCCAGATGCTCTAAAAGTTTAGCTCAGATAAATTTCTCAATATTTTTCATATAGTAAAAATGAGGTCATATGCCAAATTTAAGAGGCCAATTTTTTATAAGGATTGAGATTAATTCCTCATTACCATTTTTTAAAAGACCTAAGCTTGGCGCAAAAACTTTGGAATGTGCAAAGCAGAGCTTCACACAGGTTTTATCCCACGCAACCACAGTATTCTCCAATATCCTTGATTTATCTATGTGTTCATAGGGCAAATATAAGATTATGGTAAAAAATCAGTAGTGACCCAGTGTTGAAAGTGTACCATTTATAAAATCTGAATTGACACTCAGGAAATGTTTCTATGATTGGACTCAACCAAATTTGGTGACACATATCTTTCATCACCATGTTCCTATATCCCATTATTCAAAAAGCTGAACATATATATGCAACTGTTCTTGATATATGGGAAACATTCATATGCCTTTAAGCTGCTAACCATGGTATTTATTTACTTAGAAATGCTCTATATGTTAAATAACACCCATCAATGGACATCCATCTCATGTTTCCTTTCCCATGAAGCCTTGTCTCATTACCTCAATGAGAAGTATTTTGTTCCTTCTCAGAACTTCAACTGTATTTTATCTATGCTACTGTCATACTTATCCAGACTCTGCTTTTGTTATAATTAATTGAAAAGCACCCTATTTTGCAAGGAAATTATAAACTCATTGAGCAAAGGGTCTTTTTTCTTTTTCTTTACATTTGTGTTCAACACTACATAGCATGTAATACCCAGTAGGAGGTACTCGATAAAGACTTGGTATGTAAGTGGATGGATTTAGTAAGATTTTTCATACTGTACTAGGCTTTCAGCTACATGATATACTTCTTCAGACAGTGAGTTAGTTTATTAATAGTTTTTAAAATAAATTAGATTATCAGGTTGGTTTAAATCACCCAAGAGGGACCAAAAATAATGAGACACAGGTCAGATATATTCTTATGGGAAGCAGAAGCTATCACGGAAGGCCAAAAGAGTAGGAAATAGAACTAATCAAGGTGGTGTGCATTAAGAGATATTATAATAGGAGACACTGAAGCCTTTTTTTGTTTTTAAGTGATACAATAATATCTCCACTTTTTTGGGGAAACTTTTCAAAGACAAGTGAGAAGAGGCTTCCACTGATGAGAAGCTGATGAGAAGTAAACATTGTGTAGATAACTAAAGTTGAATTTTGTGAATAAAATAATTTCCACTCCTAGCAACACATAGATCAAAATTTGTTGAAGCTTTAAATCTATGTTATAGTATTTATTAATTTAACTGAACTGCAATAAATATAAAAAATAGACATATCAATTGGTATCATAGAAGTATTTTATCTTTTTGCAATGGTAAAATGTATACACACACACAAACACACCCACACACACTTTGCCAAAATGGTGTTGAATTTAGTTCTGACATATAGCCAAAGTATCTGGATCATAAAAAAATAGTAATGGACAGAAGTTAAAGGATTCTGAAATAGAGACAAAACTAAGAGACAAAAAAAAAGACTTTTTCTTTTACTCTTCTGTACAGTTAGGTAGGACCATATAATTAAGTTGTGGCCAATGAATTGTGAGCAATGTGATGTGGTCACTTCCAGGCCCAAAGAAGTGGCCCCCCCATGCTCCTACTTTTTCCCTCCTTTAGTGACCTTAGAGTCATCTGATCCATTTGGCATAGTACCAGGTTGAAACAGAGTCACCTGACTAGCATAAGACTATAAAGTAAACAAGAGTAAAATTACATTTTGAGTTAAGTCACTAGGAGTACATGAGTTGACTAACAGGTCATCTTGCAGTAATTACCAAGAATAATACCAGTAATTTAAGTTTTAATATTTGATTCTACAGTCTATAACATTATGAAATCAAATCCTTTTTGGGTTGGGTAGAAATGATTCTGTTTTTAGAATTACCTATTAATATTTTTCACTCCTCTATGTGAAGCTAAGAAAAAAAATCCATTGAACTTAGAATTCATGATTTGTTTTAAAAATATTAAATGAGACTATTTGAAAATAATATGCTTTTATTCATATCAGCTGTCAAATATAGTTTCCTAAATTATTAAATAAAGTCCCAACCATAAAAGTCATATATTTGACTTATTTGCTAAGTTAAGATGGCCAAAATATTTATATAAATGTGTATGTTGTTTATTGAAATACTTACATATGTTCACTGAATAGTGAGGATCATTATTACAAGTTTAAGTATGTGCATTTCCTGACCAATACAGTATAACTTCACAATATCCATTTATCTCTTCTGAAAAGAGAAAGAAAAATATGATTCTCCACTCCAGACACATTGCCCAATGGCTGACATTATGGAAATATAAGAAAGTTCTCGTTATTATTATTAGTTTTCACCTAGTTGCAAGGCCATTACATGAAATAAAAATTCTATTTTTACTTTCCAGTTGTGCTTATAATGATATCTAATCTTATAGTTTTCATTCTTTCATAAAATAAATAGAAAATCTGCAGTGATACCTATTGAATACATTGAGTTTTGTGGGTTTTTTTTTTTTTAATTCTGACTAATGAATAACATTCAAATGCTTGCAGAAGCAAACACACAGAGGTGCACTGTGAAACAGTGGCTTAAGAGGAGTCCACATAGTAATAGCAAACACCCTATAGCACTTACTGAGTCAGCCACGGATACATGTGCTTTTCCATTCTTCCCGTGTCCTTAAAATAACTTTAGCAGGTTAGTAATAGTATTACTCATATACTGAAGATGAGAAAATGAAGCACAAAAATGTTAACTAACTTGTCGGAGGTCACATAACTAGTATGTGGTGGAGGCAGGTTTTAAACTTAAGAAATGTGGTTCCAGGGTTCATATAATTAATCAAAGCATTATTCTCTCAAATTATTTCAGCACAGACAAAAGATTATCTTTATCCCAAGGGCCTTGAGTTTGACTGCTTTTTATTTATATGTCTCCCCATGGCTGAGCAGAGCCCCTGGAACACAGCAGTCATTCAAAAAGGATTTTGACTTGAATTAAGGAATTAAGGGAAGATGACACTTCAGATATCTGTTCCCTCATAAAAAAGCATATTAATATCTGCAGAGCAGAATCAAAACAAATCTTCACAAATTTGAAAACCCATGGCAGTAATCTGTTTTTATTCCAAAATTCAACAAGATACTAAGCTGGCATGCCTTTTGGAAAGTAGATGGGGAATTTAAGCAAAAATAGATGAGGTAATTAAACACCCATGTAGGACATATGGCTTAGAGATAGCCTCCCCCTGGAAACTAGTCATTCGCAAAGGGAAGGGAGGATGTGAAGAAAGGTTTCTGAGAATGTGCCCATGGATCGTGGCCAATAGCGTACATGAAGGGTCTTTATTCTTAAAAGTAAAGAAACCTCATGATTATTCATACCTGAGATCACCCAGAGCCAAAGTGTTCCCTGTGATTGGGTAAGTAACTCATTGGTCAGAGGAAAATCACCATGAAACACAGAGGGTTCTTTTCTTCTCTGATTACAATGTCACACCTTTTCTTTTTCGGTCACTTTACCCCTAATTTTTGTTTTCATTATTTGTTTAATTTAATTTCTTAGAAAAGCTATGTCATAAGCCATCTGATGACTTTGTAAATGCAAAGATCCAATGTTGTGGAACAGGCACTCTAATGACATAGTGTTTAGTGTTCCCAAAAGCAGGAGACAGATGAAGAGAAACGGTGAACCGGCAACCTTAGCATAATTAAGACAAGCCTGAGTGCTTGCCATGGTGCCATTACATTAATCTCACATCAGTGGCACCTGGCTAAAATTTATGAGATATGTAAAAGGGGCCTTTCCAACTGACCTTGATAAGGCAGAGTTATTTATCACGTGAGAGAATAGTCAGCAAGCTAGGGAGAATGAGGTATATTAGAAACAAGTCGGCAGAGAGACTTAAGGGCAGTGGGCTGCAAGACACTTTGACAGAAAAGATCAAGTATTTTCAGTACTATGAACTTTAAGCATCCTTGATAAGTAAAACATAAAATCATGCATCATGTCAATAAGCAATATATATAAGAAGGGGTAACAGTAAACGCCAAGTTTTAAATCATGCCAGTTCATTCATTTAATATTCTTTTAAATATTTGTTTATTGAACTCATGAGACTTTGTGACTACAATGGATTCCAAGTGATTTCACACCCAAATAAGTAAGTAAAATATATTCACTGTGAGTTCTTTGATGGTGCTGTCTCATCTTATTTATCATTGTATTTCCATGGCCTAGTATAGAGCCCGGAACATTTGGGTCCTAATAAATTACCAGATCTTTCTATGGCTGGCTGCTTCTTGTTCTTCAAGTCTCAGTTCACATATCACCTCCAAAGAGAGGTCTTCCCTGATCACCCCATCAAAAAGACTTACCACTATATGGAAATAGCTTTTGTATTGCCTATACATTTATTATTTTCTTTTCCTCTCTGGACTCAAGGTCCCGTCTTTCCTATTCACCTTTATATGCCAATATAGATCCAAAACCTAGAAAAGGACATGATAGGTGCTTAATAAATATATGTCAAATGAATGAAAGGGTGTTTATTAAATAAATGGTGGATATTTTAAAACAGAATAACGATTATTATGCTTAAAACTATATTTTGAAAAGTATATACTTTTATTTTAAACCATTGTGTTATCAATAATAACAAACTGTAAAAATCTGATCATGGCAATCCTTCACTGAAACTTCATTGTGATAAAAATTAGTATCAAATTAATCTATTCTTGATTATTTATTTTAAAAAATCTCAGACCTTTTCAGCAGCGGTCACTAGTGTTGTCAAATATGACAAGACTTCTTAGGTCATAACCAGCTTTGTAATTCAAATATTTCAACAAGAAATAAGGAGGGAAACAAAGTACTTTTTGTTGTTGTTGGAATTTTGTTTATTCTACTTCCATATAAAATGTACCACATATAATCATGGTAGCTGTAATCCATAGAAATCGCCATAATATTCATGACATTTTATTTCTGTTCATGGGCCAACTATTCAGCACAAGGGTCCTTTATTTTATTTTTGTGTAATGGACAATTTGAAGATTTTGTTTTAGTTTTATCAAATGTAATTGAATTTATACTTCTACTAAAACAGAGATGGATGGATAAAATTCAGTCTTTATACAATGAAAGCCTTATGGCCTTTTCAGTGAGGGGGAACAGCAACACAGCTTTAGAGTTTCACATAGGAAAACCACATTGGGTCAAGTAGACCTGAATGCTTTTAGGCCACACCAATATCAAAATGGATTTGTACATTTAAATTCTGCTTCTCTATCATCTCATATTTCATAATTCTTCTATGCAAAAGCACAGAATAGCTAAAAATCAGTAAATCACACAAAACAAACTTTCTAGACTTTCACTATACCTTAAAACCATAGTTTTAAAAGTTAGGTATATTTGGCAGTGGTTAATTTAAAATGAAAGCAGAAAAGCAATATTTACTTTAAAAAATGCCCATATTATTTAAATGAATAAAACAATATTTGAAAGAAAACTTGACTTGCCTCACTTCCTCGCATAATTGGTCACTTTAAAAATCCAATTAACCTTCATAATCATACAGAAAATTAACCACTTATAATATTTGTTTGGATTCTGGAGCTCCATTCTGGATCTATGTCAGAGGTACAGGATATAACAATACCTCAGGGATCATAAAAAGTTTTGGATTGTTTCCTTTGCATGTTCATTGCAGATTATAAAATTCACACTTGTGAGAGAAGTATTTTAAAATTAACTATATGAGAATAATTAAACATTGTTCATTTCATGTGAATTTGTGCATTTTAATGCAACATAACATCATTGATTATTAAATAAACATTTTATAAATAATAATAAGCTGTGAGGGTAGAAGAGAGTGAGAGAATTACTACACTGAATGGCTCCATTTGAATTGAATTTCTTTTGCTTTCTAGAACTTTTGCAGACAATAATATAATGATCTATAAAATATTAGATTTAACATTTGTTGAACTTATATAGTTCTGTCAGCTCTCCACTTAAATCTACTTCTTAGCATTATTAAAATTCCATAAGGAAAATATTTAAACTGCCTGCAAAGAGTAGAATGTTGCTGATTTCTATTTGCAATGGGAATGTTGAGAGAGCGTAAAAGGAGAGATACAGTTTATATTTCATAATTCTGTAACGTAACGATCCTACTTTATTAAAGACAATCAGCTGCACACATAATTATCATCATCAAAGCAATAACTGTTCATAATGATTCAAAGGCTAATTCAACGACCATCTTATTTCTGTTCATCCTAATCCCATCAATTTTTCTCTAACTCTGTCTTCATATTAATTTAATGAGATAACTTTTGCTTTTCTAATTAGTCAAAGGACCAGTGGGATCATTCTCCCTCAAAAATATGCCAATGTAACAGACTTACTATTCTTTCAAAAGTTGGTGAAACTTGATCATTTTCATTGTTTGTGTTGAAATACAAACTTTTCCCTTTAAAATTAAATTGGAATCTCAAGAATGCACAGGTCATTAGCTTCTAGAGAGAGTACTTAATTTAAGGACAGTACTTTAATCTAGGAAACGGCACAAAAAGTCCTTGCATAAATAGGCTAAAAATGCTTAATAGTAAAAGATAAATGTGATTACAGTCTAAAGTTTTAGAAAAGAAGTATTTTTCCTAACAGAACTCAGAACTCAATTCTTTTTCTTCTCTAATTGTCTCTCCCTACCACAGTACTTGAATATGTTCCATGTGGATCAGGAATTCTGTCAGTTTTGTTCACTTCTACATCCTACTAGAGTAGTCCCTGGCACATAACAACAGTTATTGGCCCTACATTCATTATTAAGTGAATGGATGGATACACGAATGAGTGAAAGGCCAAGATCTGCACTTTCTTGACTAAATCACACCCATAAGGCATCACCTATGATTTCCAGTTATTGTTTAAAGTGGACAAAGGCTCTTATAAAAGCAATCTGAGTGTGAAGTCTTTCTAGGCCTTTACGCAAACTTTTAATTGTTTCTCACCCACACCTAATTGAACAGTTTTACTATTTATATTTTTTCTGTTAAAGTTATTAAGTAATATTTACTGAGTGAGAAAAGTCAATTCTGTGTTCTTGCTTTTTTTTTTTTTATAAGACATGATTCAGATGGCAGTTCAAGCAGCATATTCATTCATTTAACAGATTTTGGTTGGTTGGTTTACCTTCTGACTCCCTTCATCCATTCATTTTTAACAAAGCTCAAACAATGTACAGAATAATTTTGGTCTTCATAACTGAATTACAATGGAGAGAAATTTTTCCTAAAAAGAACTGATGTCAAATAAATTGCTTGAAAATAAAACAAGATCCTAAATCACAATGTGATGCCAACATACACTGAATAAACAATGAGGGGTGGTAGCTCACTACCTGTTTGAACACCAGCCCATCCAGTTTGCTCTCACAAATGCAGTAGTTGTCAGGTATACAGGCAGTTTTTACTAGTAGCACATGCTCATCAATTTGTTCCTATGGCAACCAATATATATATTTTTTAAGGTAAGCCATGAAAATCAGTTCTGTCAAAACCAGGTGCCTTACATCAGGGCACCTGAAGTCAGAATGGTTAATTCATTTTAAACATTCAAAAGAAACCAAAAATCTTTAACACATGCTGCAAGGTTAATGAAGAATGAAGTGGTTAATAAATAGTTTCCCCAATGACAAATGTGAAAAAAATCAATATTAAATATCTTAACTTTTTAATAATAAATCAAGCTAAAGCTTGACCAGTCACTTTTTAAAGTTAAAAGCAGTTGCTCACAAACATGTCTTAAATGTTTTTCATACATTTTTTTTCTGAAGTGAGCAATATTTTTTATTTGGAATGTTGTAGCCGGATAACTTTATTCACCCCAAAGTTGATTCCAGAGCAATGGAATTAGGTGTTAGAAAGAAGGAAGCCACAGTGAAAAAAACATGTAGAACTTGTAATGAAAGCATGAGCAATGGAATTAAACTTAAAGAAGGACTGAAGACTTGGAAACAGACCGTTAGAACCAGTGGAACCCTGGAAATCTACTGACTCAAAGCTTCCATTGCAGATATCAGAAACTGAGGGTCAGAGAAGGTAAGTGGCTTGCACATGACCAAAAGAATCAGAACTGGATCAGTGGACTTGACTCACTTGGTTCTGTACTCTCTATACTCTTCATTTTTTGACACAAAAACAATGGATTTGAGGGGGGGGAATGGTAACAAAAAATGGGGGAGGGAAATCACATTCCTATAGGAATTACTTACTAAAACTATTCTTCCCATTTGCCCTAAGTAGTATCAATAGCCCCTCATTTTTCTTGTTCTAAACATCACAATTATAATTTTAAAAATAATTTGAAAGGGTCACAGATCTAAATTTTCTCTTCTCCCTACTCTAATTAGTTTACTAGTTTCATCAATATTATATAGCTGATTTTCTTTAAAAGATCCTGATGAATTTGCCTCTTTCTATACATAATATTTAAAACAGGACATGAATTACTGTATTTGTAAAATATAATAGTTAGATGTTGTAGAAACTAGTGTATCATTTAAAAGGAATGCAGTAGGTAAAAACTGTTCTCTAAAATTATAACCTTTTATCAGACTAAAAGACTTTCTTCTAAATTAATGCCACACCTAGTCAAATACAGATATTTGGGAAATGGAAATCATCCACCTCACCACTGATTCCTTTGTAACCATGAATTTCTTTGAAATTGTATTTGTATTAGTCAGGCTTACCACAGGTTCTTGTCCCAGCTCTGTCACTGAGTCACTTTATGACCAAGTTTATATTCACTTTAGCTTTCTGGATGTCATTTCCCTTACCTATAAACTGAGGAAGCTGGAAAAAAGTTACACCTGCAATCCTGCCACATTAATCTTTAAATGGACAGAGCTGCATTATATGACATGGTCTAAATAGCAGAATAGCCTATTTCAGGATTACATAGTCTATTATAATACTAGACTATTAATTGTAATAGTCTATTACAACAGTCTATTTCAGACCATCAGAGAACATTATGATAACCTGAGAATTTGGGCATTTTCTTAAATAAAACTTCTAAATGATCAAATTATGTTTTGCAATGTTGGGTATGTATGACATGAAATAATTTTAAAATATATGTTTACACCCTGGCACACAAGATATACATGTGTGTGTATATATATATATATATATATATATATATATATATTAGTTTTATAAATTCATCATGTGTTCAATGGCATAGATTTTGCAGCCTGGTTTAAACAATGATTTTAATATAGTACTTTATAACACATTGAAGCAGAGTTGCACAAATTATCCTGGTTACTATCTTGAAAGGTAAATAGGCCTAAAATTCTACTACGTCACACATATAGGCACAAAATTTGAATGAACAGAAAGATGCTGTTTAGGAAATGATAGAAAAATAATATAATAATTTAAGCTTTGTGGTATTTAATTAACCACATAGTGTGCCACAGAGACTTCGGGGCTTTAAATGAAGAAATTTTCTAGAAACAATGCACTGCCTTGTAAGGCGAGAACAAGATGGTAAAGAACTGAAAGAAACCAGAGTTACCCAGATGGCTGGAACACAGAGAGCTTGGGCAAGTGATACAAGTGAAATGGGTAAGTGTGACTAATACAAATAAAAATTTTAAGAAATTCATGGTTATCCTTTTCCCCAAATACCAGTCACAGCTGTTAATAATGATCAGGCTAAAGTAGCTCATTGCACTCTTGAAATCACTTTTTCCCCCAATATCTGTCTTTATCATCACAACAACCTGTGATACGGTGTTATCACCCTAATTTATTACAGAAGGACACAGGCTCTGAGAGATGTTGTGACTCATCTGAAGTCACATACATAACTTGAGACTGTCCATCACATTTATTTCAGAAACACTTCAAAACAAGTAAGGGTAAATGATATGTTTGCTATTCACTATGGACAAAAGTAATAGAATCTATTTTATACCACTGAACATTGTTTTCCCAACTTGACTAACTTCTGGAATCATTAGAGTCACTTGAGATTTTTCTGGCTCCACCCCAGACCCACTGAATCAGAATCTCCAGGGAAGGCGCCTGGGAATTTGTATTTTTAAGTGTCTCCCCAGGTGATTTTGGTAATTAGCCAAGTTCTGGAGACCCTAGTAGTACAACTGAAAGTTAAGAGGATGCTGTCTTATAAGTTTAGAATGTTTAAAAGCAAAATGCACCTATTATAAAATTAACCCAATCCAGTTTCTCTCTTTCACAAACAGGCAAGATAGATGTATTTGTCACAAGTGAGTAGACAAACTGCCAAATACTACCTATATTTCTGGGTCAGAGACAGATTGGAACTCTACCAAGAGAAACTGGGCATTCATACTTGGTCTATTTCCATGTCAGGGACAAAACAATTCTAATCTCACGGATCTTTTCATTAAAGAATAAAGCAATCTCAGGGCATTAACTGCTGACAGTAATACAGATCATGGATTTCACGGATTAACCAAAGCACAAACAATCTAGAACATGTCCACAGAATAATTCTTTGTGTAGTACAGGAGGCAAAAAAGTAATCAGTCTGAGTTGAACTGTTGGGTTTAGTTACTCAATATAACATTTGTCACTTAAGAATTCATATGCCCATCAGCATAGCAACAGTCTCTCATAAATGCGTAGAGGTTCTCTGTTATGCTAGCACATAATGTGAACAGTACTCCACCGCTGTTGAAGCACTTTCACATATATTAGCACACTTTATCCTTACAATAGAGCTGTGAAGTGGATAGGAACCCTCAACAAATTGAAAGGATTATTATAATTAAAATGTATTCTTAGCAGAATGCAAATGTCCTGAGGTGTATCTGATTTACTTTTGGTTTCATGCAAAACAAGATATATATCACCCCTTACACTCTGTGAAAAACAATTTTCAACTCTAAAACGTTCATTAAATTCTTCTTGTTAAATGGAAAATGATTTATGCAATGCTGATTTAAATGCTGAATTTGAGTTTAAAAAAGAAAGTGAATCAAGTAACCAGGCTTTACTACTTTAAATATCAAGCATATAGATCCTGATTTATTTCATCAAAACAGTTTCTCAGCTCTACCAAAGGCTAGGTCCTTTTCCCTATACAATGGCTCAGCTAAAGAATAGTGACTATAGTGAAATAGTACAGTGAATATTTTGTTCATGAAAGTTTTGAATTTTTTTAAATTAATATTTTTATACAGGTTAATTAAAACTCAAATCCAAAGTTGCTATTTTTATCATTTTTGTTCACCGGCAATTTTACCCTTTATCCTTCCTTACTAAAATCCCAAATTTCTAACATTGTCTCAGTATTACTTTTTCTGTTAGAAGGACTTCAAGGATAAACTTGGAAAAAAATTTTTTTTCTAGATAAAGTGAGCATAGCTAGGAAAGTTACCATGTGAAGAGAACACTATTAAAGCCAAATATTCAAATACCAATTACAACAAAGAACTACTTAGGCACACAATAATTTATCAAAGTTATTATTCAACTTCATACTATTAACAGGTTCAGAAACAATATAAGTTTTTCTCATGAGAGACACTCCATCTGAGTTTCTAATTAAATAACTTTTGTATAGTTCCTTTTCTTCCCTGCACAAAAGGTCTTTATTTCCCCTCCTTTCTTGCTCTCCTTCCTTCTTTGTTGATACTGTTTACTTCCAAGCCTGCCTCTGAGCTCTCTGTCTAATTAGCTCTTGATAGATCTACTGCCCTGTTTCCACAAACATTTAATTCTGCCATCCGTGCCATTTACATTACAGCATGTTGCATTGTCTTTTACCAGCCTAATTTTGTTTGAGTGAATGTAAATCCCATTAAACAGTCACCTATTAGACTGTGGCATATAAACTCCAAAAGCCTCTTTATTACAAGAGTTTCACTTAAGGCCCAACTGATAAAAGATTTCTGGGACATTTCAATTTGTGATCGACTTCAAATATTCTGTCTGCTTTAAGCTTAGGCAGCTCATTTTTTTCAAAGTATTTGACAGAGTATTTGAGTATCTTTCAAATTGTAGATTCCATAGCATAATATAATAAACATCGGTTGTTTGTTGGCTTTAGAAAAAATATGTATTTACTTATACCTAAACATATGTTAAAGATGTATCTTTCACCTTTTACTTATTTTATTTTCCCCTTGGTAATGTGACTCTATTATTTTCAAAAGATTTCTTGATGATGTTTACAAATATCAGGCTGGCTTGCAGATCCCTCTGGAAAGAGCTCTTCTTAAATATTAAATAACTGTTCAGCAAAGGTGTTTTCTGATGAGTTTTCTGAAGAGGGGTAAGACATAGCATTCTAAGATGCAGTCCATCCAAAGGCAAGCAGATGCTGGCATCAGAGACAGCTTCCTCTCATAACTTGAATGCAATTTGATAGCCCAAAACAAGAGAAACAAGATTTCAGAGATCATTAAAAGTTCTGGAAAGACACAGTAGTAGCCAATTATCAGGGTTAATGATATTTATACCAATATACTCAATCAGATTAGTGCCAGGTACTGGTTTCTATCTAAGTGAGGGCTCAGTATAGACTTTCCCCAAAGCCCAGTGAATCATTCAGCACTATGGTCACATCATTGTATGGTTTAAAGTAAGGGTGAGAATGGCTTTCTTTCCATTTCCTCCTGGTAATAAACTCAGAAATACACCCATGAAGTGCAAACCCTCATGCACAAAATTATTTCTCACTCCTGCAGTCTTGTCAAAGCCAATATTTCAGGAAAGCACAGGTTGCTGAAGGGGACTGTGATTTTTTGCCTGCTGTGAGTCTCTAAGGACTACAAACATTCCAAAAGAGACTGTAGCCAAAATTGTTAATAACTTCACACAGCGCTTTTGCCATGATGACAAAATCCACAAGAAGACTAAATAGGTAATGGGTTTGGTGTTAAGTCACAGCTATTTGTTTAGGAATAAAATTATGTATGGTATCAAATGCTAGTTATGGAGTCAACCTGGATTAAGAATTTAAACAATCATGGATATGATTTTGACAAAAATATGGACTGTAAAGTGAATAATTATTCATAGACATTCAGTTTGTTGTAATAAACATAAAAGAAGATCAGTGAAGTACTTAAAGCGGATGGTTTATGTTATTTTAATGGCATAAAGGGAAGAGGAGGGGCAAGATACAAAATACTATGTATAAAACAGATGAGCAACAAGGATATATTGTACAATACAGGGAAATACAGCCATTGTTTTGTAATAACTTTAAATGGAGTATAATCTATAAAAATATTGAATCACTATGCTTACATCTGACACTAATATAATGCTATAAATCAACTATACTTCAATTTAAAAAAAGCATAAAATTACAAAACAATTGGGCATCAGAAATGGATTTACAACGTAGGAGTTTGCAACAGTACCTACCCATATTTACAATATGCAGCTTTTCGGGTACATATTACATAAATCTAAACTCTTGAATGCTCAGGCCCAGAAATACTGAGGAATATATGTAAAAGCAATTTTCTTGGATACTTTCTTGGAGGAGTATATGTAAAAGCAATTTTCTCCTTACTTCTCTCTACGTATGTTTCCATTTGGGTTAATGATTAGATGTTATATGTATGAATTTGACATGGTTGCTTATCTTTCTGACCATTACATAGTTTTAAGGACAACACTAATATCAGCTTTGATATATTCAGATAATTCATAATGGCTACCATGAGTTTCATGCTGGTCCCCTTGGCTGTTCCCTCATCATCACTTCAAACTTAATGGAGGGCTTCCCTGGTGGTGCAGTGGTTGAGAGTCCGCCTGCCGATGCAGGGGACATGGGTTCGTTCCCCGGTCCGGGAAGATCCCACATGCCGCAGAGCGGCTGGGCCCGTGAGCCATGGCCGCTGAGCCTGTGCGTCCGGAGCCTGTGCTCCGCAACGGGAGAGGCCACAACAGTGAGAGGCCCGCGTACCACAAAAAATAAAAAATAAAAAATAAAAATAAAAAAAACTTAATGGAGACCAAGATTTCAAAGGGAGAGGTACATGTTAGTTTAGTGTTACTTGTTCCCAAAATTGGCAACTGACCTACTACTTTGGTTCTTGTGGTTTACTAAAGTTTTTTTCTGAAATATTAACATTATATTGTAAAATATGACTAACTTCCAAAGGAAATTTTTAACACTGTTCAAATATTTTAAGTGGGCCTAGAAGCAACATAAGAGATTCATAATAAGTATATTGATGGAATTTGTAAGTCACTAAACACATGAAGGTTTCTAGATCCACATAGGTCTCTGTACTACCTATAACATTTATAAAAGTAACCTTAGTAACTTTTTTAAACAAATATCTGTATGTTATATCAGGTCACAGCGTATAATCTGTATGACTATTGATAGGTTACAAAACCCCCTCTGAGCCTCAGGCTCGTCTTTAAAGTGAAAAAAAAAAAAATCTAAATTGTTAAGATTAAATGGGACCATTACATAAACAAGCATTTGCTAACTTCTTAATGCAAATAACAAGCTGTAGTAGGCACTGGGTATACAGTAGTGAACAACCCTATTTCTCACAGCGCTGTATTGAAGAAGTTATCAGAGTTTGATCAGGTCTATAATGGACAGTGATGGCCAGTTTTGCATTTTTAACATGTTTTTCCTTTCACCCTTATATTAATGGAATTTTTCATTTTTAAAGTGAATCTATTACCAGGAACTCTTGTAAACTGATCCTTCTGCATATCTATGAAATGAGTAACCAATCACAAGATTCATCCCTAGTCAATGAGGTGACCTTTTTCCCTGTTCACTGTGATGGGAAGCTATCTGAGAAGAGGCATGTTCTTTGCAGTAAGAACACAACTGTGAAGATAATATGAGAAGAGAACTGCTTTGGGCCCTTTTTGTCATGATTTGGGAAAAGTCTGGCTAAGAATGAAGCCAAAAGAGAGAGAAGTAGAGTTGAGATATTAAGACAGTGAGATGGTATCCTAATGACACAGTCTCACCCCCAGACCTATGTATGTTTAAAGCCCAAAACATTCCTGGACTTTCCATTTTTGTGAGCCAACAGAATCCCTTTGTTTAAGCTAGTTTCAGGCTAGGTTTCAATCATCTACAACCAAATGGGCTATAATTACAGGTACAGAGGACAAGAGTAGAGTAAAATGAGGATAACATAGCATTTCAAGCAGAGAAAATATCATGAAGGTTCTGTACGTGATAAGGAAGATGTCAGTGTATTTGAGGAACTGTGAACATAATAGTGTTATCACTGTCACCGTAACTATAAATTTTATAGCTTCTAGGTCTTGATTTGAGGCCCTGGGAATGATACTCCTACCAAAAAAGTGGCTTCCAACAGACTACCTTTTCATTGGTAACTTGTATTTTATTTATTCTATTGGGCTATCAAACGGAAGGATTTTTTTCTAAATGCAGGTGTTATATAGAAAGGTAGCAGACAGAAAGGCTTAGACATGGGAAAGGATAGAGAGTGGGAGGCCTTGGCAAGCAACTAGGTTGAGAGCCTTGGGAAATTCAAGGATAGTGTAGTAAAAAAGAGCCTCCTGACATAGCGGATCAGAACATAGGAAAGAAAAGAAACTGAAGACAGAAACTACCTATTCCCCAATTTTGCCTAAGGCCAGCCCTGGCTACGTAATTCATCATATGCTTTAAATGAAATAAGGTGGTTTGAAATATTTCTTTCCACTAATATTAATTTGAAAAACTTGTTTTTTTTGAAAAGAATAAATTCAGTAACTTTGAAATCCACCTTCATTTGTTTATTCTGATTGTTTTAGAGTAAGTAGTTATAAGGCAGCCTGATAGACGGTGTTCTTTCTAAGTAAAGAACTCTTGAATTCTTGAAACCTGATAATTAGAGTATCTTTGGATAGCTGACAGTTATTTTGACTAACAGAAGTTACATTCAGCAAAATAGAAGGGCTTCATGAGAAATTCTCTGAGTTAGTAGATTTATAATAGAGAGAATTTATAATTGTCAAAATTCTTTACAGTTTATTTGTTGCCATACCTCAAGATCCTGAGTCAGCCATGCTTACACAAGCAAACTTTCCTTTACTCTTTCTTTGTGTATCTATGGTGCCTAGTAATATAGTGCCTGAGTGAGATGTTTAAATTCAAAGGGAGTTTTTGCCTGAAGGAGGACAGAAGAATTGGGCTCAATGGGAGTTCTATCTGAATATCTGAGG
This sequence comes from Delphinapterus leucas, assembly GCF_059928025.1. NCBI lineage: Eukaryota > Metazoa > Chordata > Mammalia > Artiodactyla > Monodontidae > Delphinapterus > Delphinapterus leucas. Next base: position 24,890,162 of record NC_143136.1, on the reverse strand, counting down.
GCAGAATTTAGTCTACTGGAAGGGCAGTAACCAGCTAGGGATTTAACTACTACAGCAAAGTTTTAAGGAAGAAAGTAAGTGGCAATATGATAGGGGCTTTTTTGTTCCCTCACTTTTCCCAAGAGGAGTTATTTTGATTAAAAAGAAAAAAAAAAACAAAACCTTAATTGGATAGACTAGCTCTAAATTTTGGCATCTTGAAATTAGAGTTTCAATCTGTGAGTCTTGAATATCATTCAGATTCTCTGTCATACGAATTCTATAGAAGATCTGAGAAGTTTTAACCTGTCAGTCTTACAAAAATCGGTATGAAAATATGGGGTAAATCTCTCCCCTATTTCTAGCATGTATCCAAATCCTTAACTATAAAAATGTCATATAAAAAACTAATTAAGATGTCATATAAGTTCAAGTGCCAATAATTCCTATAACCAAAGTAGCAGTCATTTTTAGATTAGAAAAAAGAAATATGACAAATACCTATTTTTACTACATGATAATAGCATCTGTTTCAGACTTTTTATTCCTATGTTTGTATCTTTTTAAATGACACAAGTCATATATATGTATACATACACTTGTATAAATACAAACTGTATATATATTTTTTTCTAAAGTTAGGGGAAAAAGAAATACAACAAAGTCCATTTTGACAACCACACATAATCCTGTTTCCCTCTCCTTCCATCCCCCAATATCCCCAAAGTCACCACTGTAAGTCTGACTGGTACCCTTCCAGCTACCCTTATATATACACGTATATACATATATGCATAATAGTACAGGTGTTGTTTGATATGAGTGCAATAGTCTTTACCATGTAAAATGATTGAGACAAATGTAAATGTAAAATCCAGAATGTAAATTAAAAATTCTATACTCATATACTTCAATAGGAGTATATCCTAGAAATCACCTCTGTTGTTTAATAGCTATGGATTCTGTGCCCAATGGAAGAGAGGCTCCTTAGGGCACATAACTAATTAATGGAAGACTTCCAATGAGGCAAGATTTCTTACTTTCTATTAAGATGCTTCCTCCATAATGACAGGTTCCCAGTTGTTTAACAGTCACATATCACGTGCTATGCTGTTTCTTTCCGTGTATGTGTATGCATGTGTGTGTCTGTGTCTGTGTTATGTGTGAGGAGTGAAGGCATACTAATGGACTAATAAAGTTGACAAATAGAAAATATCAGTGACATTCTGTTCAGTGTGACAAATACTCAGCATGTACCACATAGTAGGCATTTTATGCCAGGTAATGTAAACACAAAGAACAAAGAAAAAACTGTTATCATGGAGCTTAGTCTAACTGAACAAAACTGAAAAACACAACCACAGGGCTTCCCTGTTGGTGCAGTAGTTGAGAGTCCGCCTGCCGATGCAGGGGACACGGGTTCGTGCCCCGCTCCGGGAAGATCCCACATGCCGCGGAGCAGCTGGGCCCGTGAGCCATGGCCGCTGAGCCTGCGCATCCGGAGCCTGCGCTCCGCAACGGGAGAGGCCACAACAGGGAGAGGCCCGCGTACCGCAAAAAAAAAAAAAACAAAAAAAAACACAACCACAATGATTGTGTGTGTTTGAATTTGAGTGTGTAAAATGATCACTCAAGTTGAAGGTTATAAGAGACCCCAGAGAAAAGGTAACTGTTTCCATACCTTTGGGTGTTTTCTATGGCTCCTTCTTCCAAATATTACCTCTACCAACCTACACTGCCTTATAAAGCAGGAAATTTATTATGGGAAAGAAAGTTCTGCTTCAGCCATTTAGATCTGAGTAGTAGAGTCATAATACCCTTATCTGCACAAGCATGATTAAGATTGAAATAGCTTTTACACAGCCCATGACAACATTATTTCCTGTAGACTGTAATAATTAATTAAAGAGAACAGAGAGGTACAGATGATTCTAAGGAACTCTTCTGAGTATAAATTGATAGTCCTGTATATACTTTAATTAGCTTTGGGGTAATCTTATCATGTGTTTTAAAAAAGCTTTATACTGGATTTTTTTTCATGGAAAGTGAACAATTTGCATTAAAATTAATTTCATTGATAATGGCAAATTAGGCCCATTTGTGCAAGGATGATAAAAAATGCTTTAAATCTGTGGTGGCATCACAGGCGCCATTTAGTTTGTTCTTTCAAATATTATACACTCATATATATGCATATACATATATACATATATATTTTTTTCTTTTATATGAAGGTCAATTAATTAGATGTAGTAAACAGCATAGTGCTGGACACAAAACAGGTGCTCGAAAATCATCATTTGATTAACATTACATATATTTGCTTTTATTCTGGGTTACAAAGTCTGAATATTTTTAACCATGTGGTAACATTTAAATACTTCATTAACTAGAGAAATCAAGTTTAACAGACTATATAGCAAGTTCTTAATAAGCGTTCTCCTCACAACAGCATAAAGATTTTCAGGATGTTTAACTCTAATTTTCAAAAGTATTTCATCAGGTTCCTTCAGAACAACTGTAGTGAAGGGAAAAGGGCAGAGAAAAGGAGAATAGTTTGTAGTTTGTCTGTGGGCTGTTACAATTAATTAACTTTCTGTGTCTTCTGGAATATATATGTATATATATAGTTATGATTATTTTATTCCCCCCAAAATGCTAACAGATCTAAAATTTATTGAGGACAAATATTTTACTTGTGTCATAGAATTCATCATCATAACACTTTATAAAATAGATAATATGTATCTGCATGTACAGATGAGGGAACTGAGATTAACTAACTATAATCTTTAATATCTTTGGCTATAACTCAAACTATATTTCTGACAAAAGCAATTTTTCTTTTTTCTTGTGTCTGAAAAACAATTTTGAACTCAAAAAATCCAACTTTTTCAATTACAAAGCACCTCTTTGGCCTTCTATTCATGATTTCCAGCTACTAAAAACTGTCTTTAACATAAAGATTTCTGTATACATTTTAAAGTATAGTTTAAAATCATATTTTTATTTTACAATTGGAAAGAAACTTAGAAAATATCTTCTCCAAACCTTCAATTTTGTAAATAAAGAACAAGGTTCAGGGAAGTGAAATAGTTTGCTTAATATTAGAATTTGTTAGTGGCAGAAATGTGACTAGAACTTAATTCTTACCGCTATGTTCAATGATCTCTGATCATTCCACCAATTACCAGTATTATTATTAATTGTGATGATAATTTCTATTAGATATAATATCATAGATAAAAATAGTAATGATATAATCAAGCATAATAATATCCCCTATTCCAATGAGTTTAGACCCAAAATCAGCCAATCTGGAAAAAAAAAATTTGACAAATACAGTTGAGTAACAAAAAAAATTTATATTTAATTGTAAATACACAGTAGTGAACAAGTTTAGATTTTTGGATGCTTTCAATGACCATTAATGCAACAGGATTATAATGGTGTTTGTAGAAAGAAAAAAGAAAGGTAGTGAAAAGTTTTGAAAACTAGTAAATATTTTGACCCTTTCTGTATGAAACTAAAAGGTTAACCTGAGGATTTAAATTTTAAGTTATCTACAAATGTAATGAATAGATTAAGTAAAAATATGTCAAAAACTCAACAAGAAGGGATTGCCTTCAATTTCATTTTTCAATACAAGGTAGTGAACTCAAATCAAATCAATGAACTAGAAAGGACTCCAAGAATTCTTATTATAACTCTAGAAAATGAAAATGTAAATGGTGTTAAATTAATTAAACAAGGGGGTCATTAAACTGAGGTGGCCTCTAATGCTGTGATGACCTATGTAGGCAAACCAAAATCTAAGCCTGTAAATGCCTCAAGGTTATGAAATCCAAACAGTAAAGACAGCCAATCACAAATAGCCAACTAGACTCTAAGCTAGAGCCAATCAAATAATTTCCTTTCTTCGCTTCCCCACCTTCTTTATATAAGTCTTTCCCCTGGCTCCTGTAAGAGAGCTTTCTTAAGCACTTTTGGTTTGGTGCTGCCCCATGGCAATCGATTTTTTGCTCAAATGAGCTCTTAAAAATTTTAATATACCTCAGATTATCTTTTAACAATGGGTATAGATGAGAAGAAGCTAAAAAGATAAAGCAATCTAAACAAGAAATAAATATTAATCTATTGACAGTGGCTCCAGATAATAACCTACGAAAAAAAAATCTGAAGTACTATCTGGAAAAAAATCCTGAATAAAAACCTATGAAGTCAAAAGTCGACTTAAACACACTTATAAACACATAAATATTAGTTTTAAACTTATGATATTGAAGTTACAGATTGTATAAAAATAATAAAAAGAATTCTAGAAAAAATTTACTTTAAAAAATCTTTTCATGATAAAAATCTAATCATTTCATAATCTAATGTTGCTCTCAATATTGGAAAATAATTCCAAATAACTTTTTTAAAAAGTATTGAAACTGACACAGAAAAAAAAAAAACTTTCCTAAAAATTTATGCAAAGCAACCATTATCATATGTAATTTTCACATTTCAATTAATATTAACTAAATGGGTTAAGAAAGTCATGTAATGACATATATGTGTAATACATGATATATCAATATATATGATGATGTGTGTACATACCCACACAAACACATACACATACATATTTTATTCCAGATACTAAAAAGTATTTTCCTCTTCCAGTTCCCTTAGAAAATCAGAATCAGAATTTATTCTGAATGCACAAAGAAATGCATTTCCTTCAACAGTACTAACCAAATTGACCAAGTAATACAGGAATCATCTCATAATCATTGTCACTATAACACTATATAAATAAACTAAATAAAATAAACACTACATGTCTGAGGATATCATTTGTATTCTACTTTTATTTTGCTATTGCAAATATACAAACATGGAACATATACAAGGTTTTATTATCTAATTCAATCTAATGGGAAAACTATGCAGAACTATCTACCATGCAAAAGAATTTATGGATTACCTATACATTTTATTTGAAATAGAAAACAATTATTAGACAGAAAACTAAAAGTACACTAAAAGTGTAAATTTGTGTTTCATTCTTACCCAATCTGTAGTATATTCAGAGGATGATGATTTTAGCAATAAGCTGCTTTATTTTCCCTTTCTCTCATTTCATTCATAATGTTAAGCCTTAAAATTATAGTTATTATTTACGTAAATTATATATATAAATTTGTTTCAACCTGTAAAGTATAATACATGTTAGCTATTGGTATTTTACCCCATCTCTTTATTAAAAGCTCTGATTTTGAAATTTGTCAGACATCCACTTTTATAACTATTTATACAGGTTCTATTGAAACTGTACTTAGAATATTACAAAATCCTTAAAAATATACTTTTTAAAATTCAAAAATACTTCATACTGCCTAGAATCCTTAAAATTGTCGGAAGCTTAGCAAAATATTGAATTATGAGAATTAAGAACAGTATAATAAAACCAAATTATATATATATATATATGTATATATATATATAAAGTATAGTTCTATTTGCCTACTCTAAACAGCTTCAAATGACGTCAGGAAAATGAATGACTGTAGGGAGCTTGATAGAATATAAAAATTTGGATGCATAAATCTCATTCAGGTTCACTTCCATATGCCCTGAGGGCAAAGCCAGGCATGAAGCCTTCGAGTGTTACCTACTGAACTGGGTCATACATGGCGATATTTGCTGTATGGTCTTGTGATGAGGCAGCATGGGGAGAACCAGCTGGCCAAGGCTAATGCACCATCTGGGCTGAAAAAATATTGCCAATTCCATTGGCAGAGGGGAAAGAGTGAATTTGTAATCGAGCTATAAATCACAAGCAGGTCTTGCAAGTTGTCAATTAGAAGTCTGATATATTGATATCCTCAATGCATGGGTGACTTCTTGCTTTTTAAATATCACTATTTACATAATAAAACCCTTTTAAATATGTCTTTACCTAATAAAAAATTACTCAAAACACCCATAAGAAACAAATCAGCACATTAAGATATGTGACTTAGAACATTAAAAAAAAAAATCAAGAAAAGACAGATTGGCTGATCACACAACTGTGGCGGAATTCCTGAGTATCCTAATGACATAGATTTTAACTTTAAAATTTAAAACTTAAATTGAGAGAATGTTTGCTGAATGTATTATCTTCATGCATTTCTCTGTCTCAAAAGAGAAGAAAATCCATATATTAGTCCTTATTTATTCATATATACACACACACAAATTATTGTTCACCACAACATTATGGGCTAGTAAAAAGATCATAGTTTGGGGTTTAGGTAAAACCTGAGCTCAAATCTCTGTTCTGTTGCTTACTAGCTCTATGGCATTGTGCGGATTAATCTGTAAGTCACAGTGATGCTGCAGTGATATGGGAAGGGTTAACAATAATATATATAAAGTAACTAGGACATAGTAGCTGTGCAGTAAATGATAGCTGTATTACTGTGATGCAGGGAAATGATATATTTTCACAGTCTTTGATTTACATGTTTTGTGTTATTTCTAATCAGAGTAAATACATGAATTATAGTCAGAAAGCAGAGAACATAAAATTCAAATTGATTAGCCCTAAAATTTTTGCCGGGCATTCATCAAATTCATCACTAGACTCCATGCAGTCAACTCTTAATGGTTTTATTTTTTAAATTTATTTTTTGAGGTTATCTCAGTCGGATGACCCTAGGATTGATCAAGCTCTGTTGCTAGTCTATAAAAACTTCTGGGATAATCACTAGACAAGACAACTCAAACAATAGCTACTATTCATTGAGCACTCAATATGTGAACAGCTCTATATTAGGTACTTTATCAATGCTATTTCAAATTTAAGCTATAATGATATACTGGGAACTACAGGGATCACCATGATGGTCAGCATTCAGACTACGGTTATATTTGATTAAGGCTGAAGCATCAGAGAGGACTAGATAGATATGACACAGACCCTTTGCAGCTTTCCACCAATTTCTACTCATCAATATATATCCCTGGGACAAAGTAGGATAATTTTAGAATGAAACAAGGAATCTAATCAAGTATAAAGCACAGGACTGATGCTTTCCAATAAGGGAATCCCATCTGCTTCTAATCCAGAAAAAGGCATTGCTATATTGAACTTGAAATGCTATATATAACAGGTTTTTTCAGTAATGTGCATAAATATTTTAAGGTCATATACTAACATTTAGAGGAATATCAAAATAAATGTATTCAAAGGAACAAAATTAAATTAGTATACCTTCCTCATCCTCTTTCCCTCTGCCTCTGTACTAGACAATCTGCCCCCTCATCACCTCCCCCAACCCATTTTCTACACTACTGTCTACCTCAAGAGGCTGAGACTGCATCTTGTCTGCCAACTGGCTTCCATCTGTATGTGAACAATCTGAGGAAACCTTCAGGAGGAGTTTGGAGAGCAAGAGGACAGAGACTTCCAAGTATTCACTAGGACTGGGACCAGGGTAAAGCAAGGGAGGAGCCCAAAGTGTAAAATTTAAGGAGGAATTCACTCTCAGGTACTAAGCACATTCATTTACCTCATCTTTGTAACAAATCTGCATCTCTCAACAACTATAACTCCCTCAAAATATATTCTCCTGTATGATTCCAACTCTCATTAGACTCCCACAGCACTGGTCAGCCCTAAAGGTGGTAATAACTCACCAATAATGTTGCTAATCTTTGCCTCACCATCCCTTATTTATTTTCTTCCTGGCTCATACCTCTTGTTAAATTCTCTTCCCTTCAGTAGCTCTGATAAAGCATCATTTCAGAGTTTTAAGTCAACCTACAAATATGCTGTTATTCACATCTAAGTACAAATTTAGGACTACTATAATTTCTTGAGTAAATAAATATTTGTAAGCATCACCATTTATATATAAGAAGTGGCCTTAAAATTAATTGGTAGCAATACATAATACACTTTAGATTATTGAATAAACCTGTTTTAGGTTTCACTTAAAATTAATGTGTGTGTATGATACATATGTGCCCCCAAAATCATTTTATTGAAACAAAAATCAATCTGTTGTTGGATTTGATTTCTCACTCTTCTTCATCCCTACCCGAAATGACATTTTTAAACATTAATGAAACCTTTGTGATCAAAACAAATCCATTCTATAGTAGAAGCGTGATACCATTTTGCTTGTTTCTTAACAGCTAACAATTTATAATTCATTTTGTCACAAATCTTATAACCCTAAAATATACATGTTTTGGTTAAAGAATCATATATAGAGAGCTGATATTTTCATTTTGTAAAAGACAAACCTGAGTACAACAGACATAAAAGACACTTGACATATCAAACAAAACATTATATGATTTATCACTGGATATTTAAAAATAACCTTTTATTTATGGCTTTTTGATAAATGTGTTAAATATTGTAATATCTCAAATAAAGTGGGAAATGTTTCCAGAAGAACTTAAAAGATGATGACACAAAGGTGTATATAATGTGCACTCAAGTGTAATTTTAAATTAAATGTAAATGTTATTATATATAGGTATAGATATTTATATGTAATATATATGCAGTGGTCATTAGAAATAATTCTATTATTTATTTTCAAGATATCTGTGACCAAAGACTCTTAAAATACTATATAAAAACAGATCAATGTAAATGCAATGTGAAAATATTTGAGTTTTGAAATAAAGTACTTTCAGCCCATTCACAAAAAAATAATAAATTAGCAAGTAAATAAAAATATATCCTTATTTGAAGACAGAAAACAGCGGTGAAGTCTGGTGCTTGAATTAGATGTTTGTTTGAAATGTAAATGATTGGGGAAAATGTATCATTATCTTAGTGTAATTCATTCTCACTAACAGATTTTTAAAAGGAAAATCTTTGGGGAACTGAACATTTTATAAATAACGTAATTAAAAGATGATTTGGTCTAGTTTCCTGAATCTAGATATAGTTTTGGATTTTTGACCTCTCTAGATAGGACACTGTCAATTTTATTGATATTCACTTCTTTTGTGCTTGAAGATCAATCATATCCTATACCACTTGGTAAAAGAGATCATTTTCTACATAGAGCAAAATGTTTTATATGGGCAAATCACAGGTTTGCTAATCTTTCTATGTAATCTAATTCAGAAGATAAAAACTGAAAATTTAGATTGGTTCAAGATGGCAGAGTAGAAGGAGGTGCACTCACTCCCTCTTGCAAGAGCACTGGAATCACAACTAACTGCTGAACAATCATCAACAGGAAGACACTGGAACTCACCAAAAAAGATACCCCACATTTAAAGACAAAGGAGAAGCTTCGATGACATGGTAGGAGAGGTGTAATCACAATAAAATCAAACCCCATAACTGTTGGGTGGGTGACTCACAAACTGGAGAACACTTATACCACAGAAGTCCACCCACTGGAGTGGAGATTCTGACCCCTATGTCAGGCTTCCCAATCTGGGGGTCTGTCAATGGGAGGAGGAATTCCTAGAGAATCAGACTTTGGAGGCCAGTGGGATTTGATTACAGGACTTGGACAGGACTGGGGGAAACAGAGACTCCACTGTTGGAGGGCACACACAAAGTAGTGTGCACATTGGGACACAGGGAAAGAGCAGTGACCCCAGGTGAGACTGAACCAGACCTACCTGCTAGTGTTGGAAGGTCTCCTGCAGAGGCGGGACTTTGAAAGGACTGGGGAAACAGAGACTCCACTCTTGGAGGGCACACACAAAGTAGTGTGAAAATTGGGACCCAGGGGAAGGAGCAGTGACCCCACAGGACACTGAACCAGACCTACCTGCCAGTGTTGCAGGGTCTCCTGCAGAGGCAGGGGGTGGCTGTGTCTCACCATGAGGACAAGACACTGGCAGCAGACATTCTTGGAAGGACTTCTTGGCGTGAGTGCTCACAGAGTCTGCCATTAGCCCCACCAAAGAGTCCACATAAGCTCCAGTGTTGGGTCGCCTCAGGCCAAACCAACAGGGAGGGAACCCAGTCCCACTCATAGAAGACAACCAGATTAAAGTTTTACTGACCTCTACCCACCAGAGCAACACCCAGCTCTGCCTAACACCAATCCCTCCCATTAGGAAATTTACACAAGCCTCTTAGATAGCCTCATCCACCAGAGGGCAAACAGCAGAAGAAAGAAGAACGAAAATCCTACAGCCTGTGGAACAAAAACCACATTCACAGAAAGACAGACAAGATGAAAACACAGAGGGCTATGTACCAGATGAAGGAACGAGACAAAACCCCAGAAAAACAACTAAATGAAGTGGAGATAGGCAAACTTCCAGAAAAAGATTTCAGAATAATGATAGTGAAGATGATCCAGGACCTCGGAAAAACAATGGAGGCAAAGATCGAGAAGATGCAAGAAATGTTTAACAAAGACCTAGAAGTATTAAAGAACACACACCTAGAAGAATTAAAGAATAAACACCTAGAAGAATTAAAGAACAAACAAACAGAGATGAAAAATACAATAACTGAAATGAAAAATACACTAGAAACAATCAGTAGCAGAATAACTGAGGCAGAAGAATGGATAAGTGACCTGGAAGACAGAATGGTGGAATTCACTGCCGTGGAACAGAATAAAGAAAAAAGAATGAAAAGAAATGAAGACAGCCTAAGAGACCTCTGGGACAATATTAAACGCAACAACATTTGCCTTATAGGGGTCCCTGAAGGAGAAGAGAGAGAGAAAGGACCAGAGAAAATATTTGAAGAAATTATAGTTGAAAACTTCCCTAACATGGGAAAGGAAACAGCCACCCAAGTCCAGGAAGTGCAGAGAGTCCCAGGCAGGATAAACCCGAGGAGAAACACGCCAAGACACATAGTAATCAAATTGACAAAAATTAAAGACAAAGAAAAATTATTGAAAGCAACAAAGGAAAAATGACAAATAACATACAAGGGAACTCTCATAAGGTTAACAGCTGATTTCTCAGCAGAAACTCTATGAACCAAAACGGAGTGGCATGATATATTTAAAGTGATGAAAGGGAAGAACCTACAACCAATATTACTCTACCCGGCAAGGATCTCATTCAGATTTGATGGAGAAAGTAAAAGCTTTACAGACAAGCAAAACTAAGAGAATTCAGCACCACCAAGCCAGCTCTACAACAAATGCTAAAAGAACTTCTCTAAGATCTCATTCAGATTTGATGGAGAAAGTAAAAGCTTTACAGACAAGCAAAACTAAGAGAATTCAGCACCACCAAGCCAGCTCTACAACAAATGCTAAAAGAACTTCTCTAAGCGGGAAACACAAGAGAAGAAAAGGACCTACAATAACAAACCCAAAACAACTAAGAAAATGGTAATAGGAACATACATATAGATAATTACCTTAAACGTGAATGGATTAAATGCTCCAACCAAAAGACACAGGCTTGCTGAATGGATACAAAAACAAGACCCATAAATATGCTGTCTACAAGAGACATACCTCAGACCTGAAAGTGAGGGGATGGAAAAAGATATTCCATGCAAATGGAAATCAGAAGAAAGCTGGAGTAGCAATAGTCCTATCAGATAAAATAGACTTTAAAATAAAAATGTTACAAGAGACAAGGAAGGACACTACATAATGATCAAGGGATCAATCCAAAAAGAAGATAGAACAATTATAGATATATATGCACCCAACATCAAAGCACCTCAATAGTAAGGCAAATGCTAACAACTATGAAAGAGGAAATCGACAGTAACACAACAGTGGGGGACTTGAACATCTCACTTACACCAATGGACAGATCATCCAGGCAGAAAATTAATAAGGAAAGACAAGCTTTAAATGACACAATAGATCAGACAGATTTAATTGATATTTATAGGACAGCAGACTACACTTTCTTCTAAAGTGCACGTAGGTCACAAATCAAGCCTTGGTGAATTTAGGAAAAATTGAAATCATATCAAGAATCTTTTCTGACCACAATGCTATGAGATTAGAAATAAATTACAGGGGAAAAATAAGTAAAAAACACAAACACATGAAGGCTAAACAATATGTTACTAAATAACAAAGACATCACTGATGAAATCAAAGAGGAAATCAAAACATACCTAGAGACAAATGACAATAAAAATATGACAATCCTAAACCTATGGGATGCAGCAAAAAGAGTTCTAAGAGGGAAGTCTATAGCAATACAAGCCTACTTCAAGAAACAAGAAAAATCTCAAACAATCTAACCTTACACTTGAAGGAACTAGAGAAAGAAGAATAAACAAAACCCAAAGTTAATAAAAGGAAAGAAATAATAAAGATCAGAGTGGAAATAAATGAAATAGAAACAAAGAAAACAATAACAAAGATAATTAAAACTAGAGGTGGATTCTTTGAGAAGGTAAACAAAATTGATAAACCATTAGCCAGACTCATCAAGAAAAATAGGGAGAAGACTGAAATCAATAAAATTAGAAACGAAAAAGGAGAAGTTACAACGGACACCACAGAAATACAAAGCATCCTAACAGACTACTACAAGCAACTCTATGCCAATAAAATGGACAACCTGGAAGAAATGAACAAATTCTTAGAAAGGTATAACCTTCCAAGACTGAACCAGGAAGAAATAGAAAGTATGAACAGACCAATCACAAGTAATGAAATTTAAATTAAAAACCTTCCAACAAACAAAAGTCGAGGACCAGATGTCTTCACAGGTGAATTTTATCAAACATTTAGAGAACAGCTAACACCCATCCTTCTCAAACTCTTCCAAAAAACTGCACAGGAAGGAACACTCCCAAACTCATTATTCAGGGCCACCATCACCCTGATACCACAACCAAAGATACTACAAAAAAAGAAAATTACAGACCAATATCACTGATGAATATAGATGAAAAAATCCTCAACAAAATACTAGCAAACAGAATCCAACAACACATTAAAAGCATCATACACCATGATCAAGTGGGATTTATCCCAGGGATGCAGTATACACAAATCAATCAGTGTGATACACCATATTAACAAACTGAAGAATAAAAACCATATGATCGTCTCAATACATGCAGAAAAAACTTTTGACAAAATACAACATGCATTAATGATAAAAACTCTCCAGAAAGTGGGCACAAAGGGAACCTACCTCAACATAATGAAGGCCATATACGACAAACCCACAGCAAACATCATTCTCAATGGTGAATACTGAAAGTATTTCCTCTCAGGTCAGGAACAACACAAGGATGCCAACTCTCTCCGCTGTTATTCAACATAGCTTTGGAAGTCCTAGTCAGGGCAACCACAGAAGAAAAAGAAATAAAACGAATCCAAATCGGAAAAGAAGAAATAAAGCTGTTACTCTTTGCAGATGACATGATACTATACATAGAGAATCCTAAAGATGCTACCAGAAAACTAGTAGAGCTAATCAATGAATTTGGTAAAGTTGCAGGATACAAAATTAATGCACAGCAATGTCTTGCATTTCTATACACTAACAACTAAAGATCAGCAGGAGAAATGAAGGAAATAATCCCATTCACTACTGCAACAAAAAGAATAAACTACCTAGGAATAAATCTACCTAATGAAGTTAAATACCTGTACTCAGAAAACTATAAGACAGCAATGAAAGAAATCAAAGATGACACAAACAGATGGAGAGATATACCATGTTCTTGGATTGGAAGAATTAACATTGTGAAAATGACCATACTACCCAAAGCAATCTACAGATTCAATGCAATCCCTATCAAACTACCAATGGCATTTTTCACAGAACTAGAACATAAAATCTTCAAATTTGTATGGAGACACAAAAGACCCCAAAGAGCCAAAGCAATCATGAGGGAAAAAAACGGAGCTGGAGGAATCAGACTCCCTGACTTCAGACTATACTACAAAGCTAAAGCAATCAAGACAATATGGTACTGGCACAAAAACAGAAACAGAGATCAATGAAACAGGATAGAAAGCCCAGAGATAAACACACGCACCTATGGTCAACTAATCTATGACAAAGAGGGAAGGATATACAATGGAGAAAAGTCAGTCTCTTCAATAAGTGCTGGGAAAACTGGACAGCTACATGTAAAAGAATGAAATTAGAACACTCCCTAACACCATACACAAAAATAAACTCAAAATGGATTAGAGACCTAAATATAAGACTGGACAGTATAAAACTCTTAGAGGAAAACATAGGAAGAACACACTTTGACATAAATCACAGCAAGATCTTTTTTGATCCACCTCCTAGAGTAATGGATATAAAACCAAAAATAAACAAATGGGATGTAATGAAACTTCAAAGCTTTTGCAAAGCAAAGGAAACTACAAACAAGATGAAAAGACAACCCTCTGAATTGGAGAAAATATTTGCAAACAAATCAATGGACAAACTTGGATTAATCTCCAAAATATATAAACAGCTCACACAGCTCAATATTAAAAAAACAAACAATCCTATCAAAAAATGGGCAGAAGACCTACATAGACATTCCTCCAAAGAAGACCTACAGATGGCCAAGAAACACATGAAAAGCTGCTCAACGTAACTAATTATTAGAGAAATGCAAATCAAAACTACAATGAGATATCATGTCACATCAGTTAGAATTGGCATCATCAGAAAATCTACAAACAAGAAATGCTGGAGAGGGTGTGCAGAAAAGGGAACCCTCTTGCACTGTTGGTGGGAATGTAAATTGATACAGTCACTATGGGGAACAGTATGGAGCTTCCTTAAGAAACTAAAAATAGAATTACCATATGACCCAGCAATCCCACTACTGGACATATACCCAGAGAAAACCATAATTCAAAAAGACACCTGCATCCCAATATTCATGCAGTACTATTGACAATAACCAGGTCATGGAGCAACCTAAATGCCCATCGACAGATGAATGTATAAAGAAGATGTGGTACATATATACAATGGAATATTACTCAGCCATAAAAAGGAACGAAATTAGGTCATTTGTAGAGATGTGGATGGATTTAGAGACTGTCATACAGAGTGAACTAAGTCAGAAAGAGAAAACCAAATATCATATATTAACGCATATATGTGGAATCTAGAAAAATGGTACAGATGAACTGGTTCACAGGGCAGAAATAGAGACACAGATGTAGACAACAAACATATGGACACCAAGGGGAGAAAGTGGTGGTGGGAGTGGTGGTGTGATGAATTGGGATATTGGGATTGACATATGTACACTAATATGTATAAAATGGATAACTAGTAAGAACCTGCTGTATAAAAAGATAAATAAAATAAAATTCAAAAAGAAAACCCTGAAAATTTGCTATACTCTACCTTTCCTGTCAGAAATGAGAAACCCATATTCTATATCTATGATAAAATAGTTTTCTTTGTAGAAAGAGAAACTTGAGAGTAGTTTTCCTTATTGGAGAGTAGGTTTCCTTTAAGAAACCATCATAACTAGTTTCTCAGCCCCTGCCAAGCCTACAAGGTCCTTTAAAGAACCTCTATGTAGGTAAAATAAGGGTTCTTCTTTCCTGTTTACCCTTGGAACCCACTCCCTCCTGTGTCTAGTATTCTACCATCCTTAATCTTGCTCATGATGCTCACTGAATCCTTTCAATACATAAGACAGTTACTAAAAGCTTCAGTAAAGGATCAAAGAACATGCTCTTTTGCACAGCTACCTTCACAACATACAGCAAATCAGACACGTAGCAAAATGATGTTTCTATTGAGACAGAAATTACATGAGAAGCACCTAATGGATATAGTAAATGTCAGATCAACCAATGCTTAAGGAAGTTTTAGAAATTGGGATGCCAAGTCCTAAATGATTGCTTTTAAAGAGTATATATCATTTTCTTCATTCTAGAAAAAACATATATTAGTCTTTATTCATTCTGTAGCAACTTCCCATTTCATTGTGAAATGCTTTTCTCCACATGATAATAATAATTATCCTAATAATAGGTAACATTTATTCTGAGATCAGTTTTCTAAGTGCCAACCACACTTGAGTAAAATGTAAAGGCTTTACATAGATTATCTCATTTAACCCTCATAGCAATCTGTGAGGTAGCTGTTATAATTATTGATCCAATTTTACAAATCCAGGAAGTAGCAAAAAATTAACATTTCCCAGATCATACATACCTAATAATGAAGCAAATAACCCTAACAAGTCAAACCACTCTGCTACCCTGCTTCACTATTACAAAAGGGGCAGCCCAATAGAGTTCACAATGACATCAGTTATTTTTTCCATAAATTTCGGAATCATTTATGGACAATGAAATCCTAATATTGGCATTAATGCTAGCCAGTCTCTTTGAAGAATGCAAATGGCTAACTTCTCAATGTTAAGATACAGAATTTATGGGAAAAGTCTAAGTTGCTTACAAAAATATGATATGAAAAAATAGTGTACAAAATATTCTTCATTGTTTTAGAAAACGTGTAATAATAAACCCTTCAAGATCCACTGGGGATTGGTTTCAGGAGCTCCCCGACACACACCAAATCTGCAGATACTCAATTCCCTTATATAAAATGGCTTAGTCCAATGAATGCAGTCAGTCTTCCATATCTGTGGTTTTCACATCCAAAGACTCAACCTACTGCCAATCCAAGTTGAACCCATGGATGCAAAACCCACGGATATGGAAGATCTACTTTATACATTCTTAGGTCACTTATTCTCTCCTCTAATATTTACTGAGTGCCAACCATTTGCAAGGAACTGTCCTAGGTGCTGTTAAATCTTGCCTAACCTCCCCTGAGATTTTACTTTGAGTCTCATTACTGAATATCTATGTACAATAATGGCAGGGACACAGAGGCAGTGATATAGCATTATTTAAAAATAATAGCCCAATAACGTCAACATGGTATCACCATCATCCTAGGCATCAGGATAAGCAGCAGGCTCCTGAAAACTTAGATTTCAAGCACTAATGAGCAGTGATAGCCAAGAGAACAGTGTTCTGTTGTTTGAAAAGGTTGCTGAATCTTTATAATAATTTTCACAAACTATCTGTCTCTTTCAATTCAGCTCGTTTTATTCATAGTGCTGCCACATAGCATGGCAGAAATTCCATTTCTTTTTAGTTTGACATTTTAACTACCATGTCCTACATTAGATCAGTCGAAGATAGTCTCCAAATGTGACTTGCAGAAAACAGCAGGTTTAATTTTTCACTAAGCTATAAACTTATGGCCTTGTATTTTCATTTCTCCTCCTTTCTTACTTAAATCACTGGAGCAAAAATGAGAAAAGTCATTACATCAGCGAATTAGTTCACCCAAGCAGTAGCCTCAAACCACAGGTTAATTTGAACTGTTCAAATATAATTACTTAAAAAGGAAAAGATTCATTACTTTTGTGGTGTTTGCTGGTTCATTGCACCATTGTCAGAGATTGTCGATAAACAAATTACATCTAACACTGTGGCCTTCTGCTGAACAGGTCTCCTGAGAATATCTACTTGCATATTATGCTTTGTTTCACTTTTTTGTGTGTGACCCATATTCACATGCTCTTGGTTTTAACATTTTAAAACACTCTCAATTTCACTTAATAATTTCATAAAAGCAATGTAAGCAGTCTAATATAAATAAGATACTTAAATAAAACATTTATGTTGTTATATAGTGTTTGCTTGTCTTTTGTTTTTTAACCAGAAGCTTCATGAAATTAATTGAAAATGATATGAGTATATCGGAATTTTTCTTGTAAGAATGGCCAAAGCTTTGATCAGATTTATAAAGTATCCCAGTCCACACACACACAAAAAGGTTAAGACACATTGCTCTAGAAAACTGTTTTATAGTGACTAAAAACTAAGATGAACTGATTAAAGATCAGTCAGAGACCAATATATTCCATCTAAAGAAATGTGATAAATATTTTTAAAGTTATGCTAAAGAAATGTTTGTGAGATATGTAATATATGTACTATATCTCACAAACTTCTTAGTCTGTACTATATTATGTGTCTCAGAAGTGGTTCATTCATACAACTAATATTAATTAAACATTCATTTTGACCAGGCATCATGCTAGATGTTGGGTATACCTCAGTAAACATAACTAATTTAGAACTCCTGCCAATAACTTTTGTAATAAAAATTCTTACATACTCAGGGAAAATTAACATGGATTCAGGGGTTATGTGCCACACAACTCCAAGCATTACCAATTCTACAGACAATAATAATTAATGGGTCCCCCTGTAAAACTTCCCTCAAAACTCCTAATACTACATGTCATCCTAATTCTTCCCTTTTCAAATATGGATATTGTGGGCCAGGAGGTGTTTGAAATCACAGGGTAAACATGATTTTGAGGTTTGGTAAATTATATTACATCCTGTTTGCTTTATATAAACACATAAAATTAAAAATCCACATACAACTTTTAAGATAAAATATAAGACTTTAAGAAAATGTAATGTTCTCAGCAAGGATACTATTTCTCTATCCTCTGTCACCAGGGATATGAGAGGAGAGTAGACACATTAGAGCAGAATTGTGCCTTGTTGCTTTTGATAATCCTCTCATTATCACCATTAGCTAATGTAGGGCAGTTGAAGAAGCACCTGATTTGAATTTGGACACACTGATTCCACCACATGGTGGACATGTGATTTGGGGCATATTACATATGCTGTGAACCTCAGTTTCCCCATTTGTAATAGGAGAGCGCCACCACCTACTTCAAGGGATATAATATATAAATAACCTGACATACAGGAAATAGAAGAGCCACCAATTCTTTTTACCCTACTGTGGAGCGATTAAATGTATGCTGACAAGAAGATAATATATTTAACACAAATATTTAAATAATATACTTGTCTTTAAATAGATGTAAACTATTTGTACAAAATCTTCCCTCTTCAGAATCCTTACTTTAGCTCTATTCAGTACAAACAAATCAAAGTTGCAACATAACAGCTTTTATACCACGACTCCACGTTTGAATTTATGAGCCATCAAAATAAAGGGTGAATTAGATTCCATTTTATTACCCCATATAATTGCAGTACAATAAAGGATTAGCAAAATATGAGTTTCTGGATTTTCTAAGCAATCACCTTCTCTATTTTTATTAGGTAAGTAGTATCTCAAAAGTCAAATAATTTGTGTAATTGAAGAAAGAGATGAATGGCTCTTGTGAATTTCCAAAAGGATAACACATTATGATCCCCTATAAAACATGAATAAATATTTTAGCTTTGCCTTAGTAATTAGTGGGATTTTTTTACAGATGGCACTTATTGTTATTGCTAAGAAAACAGACATGAGTATGTGAATATGTTATTTTATTTCCACTTAAATGAATCCTCTCCCTTGATTTTGAAGCTATTATGTCCATTCATGTACAAAAACAATTGTACGTTTATGTAGGGCTTCAGACAGGAGAGATGGTCAGGATTTCTCCCTATTTCTCCTCTTTAACAAAACACTCCAATTATTTATACTTGATTGTACCCTCTGCTTGATCATGTAAGTATAGTAATGGTTCTTTATCTGCAGCTATAAAGAATTTTTTTTCCTTTCAACCAGGCTTCAGTTCACAAATTGGGAGAAACTCTGTCCAATTGACATTTGATTTTTGTAAGTCCTGCGGACAGGCTCTATTTACCTAGCACATGTTTAATATTGCCTAAGCCCTGATGGTTGTAAAGGAAACAAGTCTCATGGAGATCTTCCTGAATTTTAAATATATCTTAGAATTCCAGTTTAAATTTGTAATAGACTTCATAGTTAGGCCACAATATTTTTAATTTGCGACTACATTTCCCAAAGTACCATTAGTTTTGATGAGTTCAAAGCAATTATTATTGATCAGTAACTGAAAATAAACTTCGTAGCTTTAATATAAGGACAAATGCTTGAAATCAGAGCCAGCCTCTGCTACTAGCCATGTTCTTATTTCAGGAAGCCATGTTTTCCCTGAGTCAGTAAGCTAGCCTTACAAATATTTAATTTAGGGTAGAAGTGCAGAGAAGAACAATCTGTTGAAATAGGAGGAAATCAAGTACACAAAATGATTCTAAAATAAAGAACTTTCCTAATTTCCTAATATAAACAATAGAAAATATATTACTTGCCTTTCTTGTTTTTATATTTATACTTTGGTCTCTATGGAGACTTGATAAGTGATATCAGAAATGGAGATTTCAAACCATACAGGTACCAGCACTATTGTTATTGAGAATGTGACTTGGCCAAAGATGCTTCCAACAGAATAAAAATTCGAGGATGTTTAGAAAGTCAAGAATTTTCTATCTACTATGAACTCAAAATATTCAGTAGAGTGACAGAAAAAGATGTCAGAAAGTACAATGATTAGAGAGAAAAAATTTGAAGATGGTAAAAATGAAAGGTTCCCGAGGAGAGAAACTAGAACAACTTATCAGAAACAGGTAACCTTAAAGAAAAACGTGTCCAAAAACAAAAGAGAGTGAATGAAAAGTCTGTGCAAATTAAACATTAATAGTGTGGGTATTCATTTCCATAGCTTAGTAGGATGTGTATATGTAGTATTAACTAAAACCATAAAATAAAATAAAAAACAGGAAAATATAAATGGGAAATATACATACAGGCACCATAGAAAACTCCTTTATAAAAGATTTTGGCTGAGTAGTGCCTAAAACCTGTAGACATTGCTAGAATATGGTGTTAATGTCCTGAGAGAGGTATGATAAGGTAGAGAACATGAAGACTAAACTTTAAGAGAATTTCCTCATGAAAGTTCTTAAAATTAATGAATACTAAAGTATTGTCTGGGATTGAGGAAGGAGGGAATGACTAAGAAATATAAGCCTTAACTATTTTTAAGAATTCCAAGCCTCTACTTAAATGTTAGGCAACCAACCCTGAATCTATTCCTTTAAACCCTAGCCATCCTTCCATGACATACACACCAGCAACTCTGCAGTTTAGACACATGCAGCTCTATTCCTCAACAATATTTAGCTCAGTGGTGCTGTTTACACTACATGTAGCCTGATAAGCCATCCTTCTCAATCTCCATAGAACTATCTCCACATTTCTTCACGTTCCACAAACTTCCTTCAATTTGTCATTTTTCTCTCTCAACACATGACCTTGGCAGCCTCCTTTACTGAAGAAACAATAGCCACTAGGTTATAACTCCATCAATTTTAAATGCCTGTACTCACCCTTCTTTCCCAAGTCACAGGGAAAAGGGACCTTTTTCCAGTTCAAAGCTAATTTTTCCTCTTACATTTTTTTACCCATCCCCTCTCATCCCTTTCAGGATCAAAAATATGTTGCACCATAAGTTTACCCTCTCTCTCCAAAGTTTTCAAACCTTTTCTTCTAGTTATACACCCTGCATCCTTAGGTCCTTTTTTTCCAGTAGAAACAAAAAAAAAACAAAACCAACTTGCTCAATACAAAATCCCCCTCAAGGGAACACTCAGTTTCCATATCCTTCTTTCATAGGCAATCTTAATAGAATAATCTATACATGCTCTCTGCTGCCCCTCCCCCTGCCCTCTCAAGCCACTGAAGCTTATCTTGTGAAGGACATCAACTGCTTCCAAAGCCAATATATGTGTATTCTTCAGTTCTTTCCTTCAGAATCACTCTCTCCCTTGAATATTTTTGACAAAATCCTATAGCTCCAGTTGTGCTTTCTTGGCCTTCTTTCCAGACATCTTTTCAATCTGCTTACCCTGCAAATGTTGAGGCCCCAGAATTCTGTCCTTGAAATTATTTTCCATTCTTCCAGGGTATTCTTGCTGATCCCCAGAGTTCCATCATTCCATCCATAAGGTGATGATACTAAAATCTATATTTTCAGCCTCAACTCTTCCTCTGATCTCTAGACATGATTACATAGTACCTCCACCTATGTTCTAAAGGCAACTGGAACTATACATCCAAAATTGAATCACTATTTTTTCTCCTTAAGCTGGTTTCTCCTCCTATATTTCTTAGCTCCATAAATGGCACCTCCATCCACTCAGCCTTCAGTGAGAGAAATGGGCATATTCCTCCCTAGGGCTCATTCTCAGCCTCATTTCTCTTTAGAAACTAGGCCAAAGCCCAGTGTCCTGCATACTCCAGCATTAATGAACCATTTTCAGCTCCTGAAACCGACCATGTTATTTCAAACATCCATGGCCTTAACTGTCATACTGGAAAAGCTCTTCCAGCATTAAATCTACTGACATTTCAAGTCTCATTTTAAATATACATACTCTATGAATCCCTCCTGGAAACCTAAACCCAGAGAATACTGACCATTCCTTCATTGTGCCTAAGTAGGGACCCCTAAAAATGTCTAGCATAATACTTATTCTGTGTTATTGCATTTGTTTGCTCCCATGTATTTATTTCCACTTTAGATTTTAAGTTTCTTGATAGTACAGATTCATCTTATTTATGATATTCCCAGCACATAACACAATACAGACACAAAGAACATGCACAATAAACATTTTTGAAAAGGGAAGGGTCTGGAAGGGGAAATCATTAAAGTTTTCCATACAATTGGTCGGGGGAGGGTTGTTTGGCAATTTACATTTTAGATTTAGAGTCAATCATGTAAAGCCAGTAAAACTCATTCTCTCCCAATTCCCGCTGCCATTCTGAACTATTCCTGAATTTTGAAAAAAATTTCCTAATAAACCAACAAGAGAAAAAATTTTAATTTCCTTTGTTGGATACCCTGGAAAATTTCTTCCACTCACTAAAGTCAGTATGCATCTGGGAAAGTTACATCCACGTCTGGGCTGGTCGGGCACAGAGTGCTCACTTTGATCTAAAGACATCCAGAATATCCAGAGACATATTTCCACCATTCAATCTAGGTGTCCAAATATATTCCAAGCCAGCCCCACAGAAAGTGCACAAGATGTGCCAAATTGTTGATAAAACATCAATCAACTTCTGGTTCTTTATACTAGACGTAAATCAGAACCGGACCAGAATCCTCCCTTGAACTAATGATGCCACAGTAGCAGAGGGTTGAAGCAAAATTCACATGGTCATTTTACATATTGTAAGATTTCCAGATTCACTACTCAAGAATCTGAGCTCTCTTACTAACTAGAAAAGCTAAGGTTCTTTAGAACATCTTCAATACAGAAGAAATCACGATAATAGTTTATATGTTAAGACCATTAGAGCCTATAATGAAAGATAAGCAATCTGACGAACTCCAAATTTTATGTAATCAGAGAAATATCAGAACCTATAAAAAATTCCAAATTATGTTACTTCATTTTATGTCATGTGTATATGTCAGTATGTATGCGTGTATGTATAATGAATGCATGTATGTATATAATATACATATATACATAATTAAGGCAATAAAAAGAAACATAAATCTAACATTAAAACATTAATAAGGCATTTAAAATGTTTTCTTCATATAAAAAGTAACATATATATTCAAATTTATGAATGCCCAACTTATGAATGCCAAATTAACAAGTTTAATTATTTTATAATGGCTAATCCATTCACTTTTCCTTTTGAAATTAGATAAAGTAACAACTAAGGCTTTTCAATTTGATACACCTAATAGAACAAACCCAATTTCCTAAGGCATTACTCTTTTTGGAGAGCCCGCACCAAAAATAATAAAGAAAAACTAATTTGTCTCCTAGTATCAGTATTAACATATGCTAGAGAATGCCTACTCTGAGCAATATACATTTTCAAATTATTTACATAAATCATCTCATTTAATACTTTTCATGCTTTTTATCTACTTTTTATTAATATTCTTATAACAATCAATAAGATTTAATTGGCCAAAATTATATAGACAAATGGACTGCAGAGTTTTTTGATTCCTTTTATACCACCTAAAATATGGTTGGCATTAATCTTCACATTCATAATATAGCCATGCACTTTTCCAGGCAAGGGAAGTTATGATGAGATCAACCTAAGCAAAAAAACAATGACCCTTTATTATTTTGAAAACATTTCAATATGCTTCACGATAGTAAAAATTTAAATATAAAATATTGACTTAATTTGCTGGTTTTATTCATTAAAATATTCCCACAATAACTATATACCAACACGTGACAAAAATAAATTTTGAAACTAAATAAAAATAAAACATGAGCAACTTAATTATTTACATAATTATATATTATGTTCCTAATTATGTACCTGAACATCAAGAGAAATATATGTTAAATCAAGACATATACTTAATGAATTTTAAAGACACATATTCAAAAATCAAAATGGTTTCCTGAAATATATATATATATATATATATATATATATATATTTTTTTTTTTAACAGCCTGTATCGTCTTTAGCCATCCTAAAATACTTCAGCTGGACCGACTGATATTTAAGTACATTTGCCAAACATGAAATATTTACCTTGGCTGCTTATACATAAACAGCTATTTCATTTGTGAGTGTATATTCATTTATTCATTCATACGCACACACACACACACACAACATCCCAATACAATGCTTTAAAAAGATAATAGTTTAAAATTTGTTATATGTGTTCTTATTTTATTTTCATATCCAGAAGTAAAAACTCTCATATCTGCTTCCCCCCACAAAATGCGCTGTTTAATTGTACTTGGTATTTTTAATCTAGCAAGACTATTGTCTTCCTTCCATCTGAGATACAGTATTTCAAATAGGAGAGGAACTCTATAAATAAAAGTCTCCCTGAGAATACACAAATGCACAAATAAACCCCATCTCCCCATCTCAGCGCTGTGATGGCAGCACGTTCGTGCATGAGGGATGGTTGTTTTCCCAGAACTGTCAGCCATGGACACCCCTTGCCCCTCCAGCCCATTTCTTTATTTAATTACATGACACTGGGAATACCAGGCAATAAAATTGCATTTTCATCCGTAACTGATTTCCATTTAGAGCTTGTCATGTTAATAGTGAAATAAATTGCTCTAATTGCCAGCAAACTTCATCAAATTCACATTTCTTCCTTATTTTATTCAATATTTATTAAACTCCATGTACTAACTTGCCTGGCTGGTAAAAGCAGCCCACTCTCTGAATAAATTTATATCCTCAGAGTCAGTGCAGCCACATTTTGTTTTACTAACGTTCCAATTTAATGCTTAAAGTTTAGATGCATTTGTTCATATCGCTTCTGGGAAATTAATTATGAATATTTGTTTACAAATTTACTTACCCAACAATTATGATTTGATACTTGGAAGAAAAGAGTGATTTAAATAAAGCAAAAGTCAATTATAATTTTTTATGTCATCTGTGACTATAAGGTTTAATTGTACAGATTTCTGGGTGGCATTTTCAATTGACTAAAATATATTTTGGTTTCCACACTTTGTTAGTCCTGATATACTTCCAAAATCCATGTGAGATATTTTAAGATGAAAAATCTAAATATCATTAAATCATTAAAGTGAATAAAAGAACAGACTTGACAATAAAATGCATATAAAACTTGAATATAGACAAAAGGCCTACATTACAATCTGAGCTCTGTCACTTATAACCTATACATTCTTGGCTCAGTCACTTAATCTTCCAAAGCCTCAGTTTCTCCTTTTGCTAACTAAGGCATCAGATTAGATGGCCTTCCAGGTCCAAAATAGTTCTAAAATCTGTTATTCTAATGATAAAGGAAGAAAAGATGAGGAGAGCATATAGTCCAACTGAAAGAGTAGATTCTCTAAGTACAAACAGCTCTTAGAATCCCAGGCAAAAAAGGAAACAGTTCACTGAAAAATAAATCGTGCTGGAAGGGTAAGCTGGGATGAAGTGAGACAGTAGCATTGACATATATATATACTACCAAATGTGAAATAGATAGCTAGTGGGAAGCCGCTGCATGGCACGGAGAGATCAGCTCGGTGCTTTGTGACCACCTAGAGGGGTGGGATAGGGAGGGTGGGAGGAAGACGCAAGAGGGAGGGGATACGGATACGGGGATATATGTATACATATAGCTGATTCACTTTGTTATACAGCAGAAACTAACACAACATTTTAAAGCAATTATACTCCAACAAAGATGTTAAATAAATAAATCGTGCTGATTACTGGCAGAAACAAACATTTTAAAAGCTAAACGTTTGCTAATATATCATAATAATACTATGAACTACATAATAAAATCTTTTCAATGCAAGTTATAAGAAGCATGCAGAAATAGTTACCATGTAGCCTTTTCTTAAGTCCACTAAGAAGACAATGTTAAATTATTATTCTAAAAGGCTCTTCATGAAGGATTTAAGTAATATAGCCCAAGTTTGTATCTTTCTGATCATTTATCTAAGTGAAGATCTTAGAGAATTGAAGGAAATAAATGCATATTAAGTTTCTGGGACTGGTTCTTTCAAATAACATTTCTTTGGGAAATTTTGCTATCACATACATAATATGATATTGAAGTTTGTCTAAAATACAGGAATTTTACACTGTTGTTGCCTCTCCCATTGCGGAGGACAGGCTCCGGAGGCGCAGGCTCAGCGGCCATGGCTCACGGGCCCAGCCGCTCCGCGGCATGTGGGATCATCCCGGACCGGGCCACGAACCCGTATCCTCTGCCTCGGCAGGCAGACTCTCAACCACTGCGCCACCAGGGAAGCCCTACATAGTTGTTTTAATAGCCAGTGATATGAAACAAAGTTATTATTTTCCTTTGAAAATAAAAAGACTTAATTTATCTCCTTGCCCCAAAACAGGCCCCAAACCACACTTTGAATCAAAGTGTTCTCAGGGAGTAGTCAAAGGCTGGTTAAGGCTTTTGACCAGTTGCTTTACTTGTTCTCAAATATTCAAATAAATAATGGACTGAAGTCCCCAAACCATGAATCATAACCAAGGAAGAGATAACTTTGCTCTGAATTTTTGAGAAAGCAGTTCCTGTTTTTTCTGTCTATCCTACCCACCACTCTAAAGAAAATGATCCACAATTCCAATAGAATAATGGATACAGATATGAATGGGTTCAGATGAGAGTTGCTTAATAAAAATACTTGGTTGTTGATTTTGACATAAAAGACAATAGTTGAGAAAACATAAGCAAACTCTCTGGCAAATAATAAGCACTGAATGTTAACTGAATCTGAATTCATATGGAACTCCTCTTTCTGGATTTTACTAGCCAAATTACATTATATCCACGAGTTTTTGCATAAATAAAAGAGTTATAAAGCATACCAGAGAAATTTTCTTTTCTCCTTCATTCATTCATCCCGTCATTACAGAAAAGAACAAAAGTCCTGAAAATCTAAAACTATATCATATTTTAGGCACTAGTTATAAATAATTTGTCTGAGGAAACAAGTTTTGTTTATAACATTTAGAGTTAGCATTCTCTCGGTCAAACATCTCATCCCTACCTACATTCATTCTCCAAATGATATTTCCATAAAACACTCTGAAAGAGCATGAAAAGACCAGAAGGTATTTTGAAGTCATATAGTTTGACCCCCTAGACATCTTCAGTCTAAGGTATCAAAGGGTGATCAATATATATTGATAAAATATCTTGCCCTTAACTTTTTCCCACCTCAATACAAGAGAATAAAGGTTTCAATGATGAGTAGAAATAAAGCTGTGAGCCAAATTCCTGCCAGTTCTCCATGTAGGATCCTGCGTCATAAAAATCGGGCATGCAGGGCTTCCCTGGTGGCGTGGTGGTTGGGAGTCCACCTGCCGATGCAGGGGACGCGGGTTCGTGTCCCGGTCTGGGAGGATCCCACATGCCGCGGAGCTGCTGGGCCCATGGGCCATGGCCGCTGAGCCTGCGCATCTGGAGCCTGTGCTCCACAACGGGAGAGGCCACAGCAGTGAGAGGCCCGTGTATGGAAAAAAAAAAAAAAATCGGCCATGCATTTCCTTGAGGGTCAAGTTGATGAAATGCTTTGAAGCAATATTCAACAGAATTATAGCTCTATAATTTGGCCAACTTAGAGCACCATAATTTTGGTAGGCAAAGTAAATTGCAATTTGTAGGCATACTGGGGGAATTACACTAGAAGAGTTACTTAGAGGAAATGTTTTTGTAGGATTTGGGTCTGTAACCCCATACTGGTTATAAATCACTCCAGCAGAAAAAAGAAATAGTAATCTACCTGAGGTTCTTTTCAATTTAACATATGCAAAATTGTAAAAATTGCTCTATCTGAAGGAGAATACTCTGGTCTACAAATTTAGGATGAGCACCACAGAAAATTAAATTATAAGAGAGCTCACTTAACCATCAATGTAAACTTCAAATTTGAAAATACAGCAACAGCATATGAAGAAAAAAAAACTATGACCATTTAAAATTTATTTCCTAATACCCAACTTAATGCCCTCTGATATAAGAACTTTATTATTGCCACAATCCAAGGAAAAATACCACCAATCAAGTTATTTTAGTGTTCTTATTTTTCCAATCATTTAAGACTGTAAACACATTGAAGATATAATCCTTAAGAAATGTATAATGTACTCAGCATATTTATTCAATAAATATTTCT
The DNA here is from genome assembly GCF_059928025.1 of Delphinapterus leucas. Lineage (NCBI taxonomy): Eukaryota > Metazoa > Chordata > Mammalia > Artiodactyla > Monodontidae > Delphinapterus > Delphinapterus leucas. The sequence continues at coordinate 24,861,732 of NC_143136.1, read as the reverse complement.
TGAATACTTATAAAATAAGGATTTGGCTAGGAATTTTAGCAAAGATGAATCAGACAGCTTCAGTTTTAGTTCTTTTTCAACTTTAAAATAAAGACAGTGACAATTACTTTGTGAAATTATCATGAGACTAAATGACTAGAATGAGATGTTTACAAAAAGCATCTAGTACAGTGACTGGGCATAGGAGGCACTCACTAAATATTTGTTACCATTCCCTGGTATAGGAAGTGAATGAGTACTCCTTAAATAGTAACTTTAAGATGAGTTAACTAATTCAATAATGAAAGAGCAGTGAAAGGAACTTCAGATTATTACTTATATATACTTGCAACTCATCTTCTTTATTAAGTGGCAATCTGTGTCATAACTTTTAATGCCATTATTAACTTTGAGGGCATTTTTTCAAGGAATCAGAGACCTTTAATGCTTTGCTTTTCAGAATAAAATTATGACAGTTGTATTGTTGTTGATGATGAAAAGTGAGAAATCTAAAAACTTGCATATTTAATCTCAGAATATTTTAGCATGCTATATAATAGAGAAAAAAAATCTTATAAAATATTAAAATTATACATCATATGTTGAGCAGTGTTTTAATTGTTAGAGTTCCATACCTGAAGTAAAACTTAAGGATCTAACTCTCCAAATGTTAAGGCATAATGTGACTGATTGCACAGAAGTGGATACATTTTTCTAGGTCAGCAAACTGTTTTCTATAATAAACTTCCTCTCAGTTAAATGTCAGCTTATTGTCTTGAAGTCTCACACTATATATATTTTTAATTATTTTATCATATGCAAAATTAAAATTCACCATTCTCCCTTTTATAACCACAATTATTAATACTGACACTATTTTAATTTAAATTTGCATGTTCATTTCTTTAAATATCATCACCTTGAACACTGTTAATTACATTCTACTGTTCAGGACATCACATTTATGCCAGTTAGTGGTGGCAGCAGCAGAGAGACTGACATAAGCAATATTCAGCCTGCCTTAGTGGAAGGGTTTGGGGAGGGAGGCTAAAACATTCACCTAATTAACCCAGGTTACTTCTCTGAAAACTTCAGTAAGGATTTGTTTTTGTTTTTCATACAAAACAAATATTTGTTACTCCTTGTACCTTATTATGCATAGGCACGTGTTTAAAACTCATGTGGAAAAAAATGGTTAAGGTGGCGGAGGAGTAAGACGTGGAGATCACCTTCCTCCCCACAAATACATCAGAAACACATCTAAATGTGGAACAACTCCTACAGAAGACCTACTGAACGCTGGCAGAAAACCTCAGACTTCCCAAAAGGCAAGAAACTCCCCACATACCTGGGTAGGGCAAAAGAAAAAACAGAGACAAAAGAATAGGGACGGGACCTGCACCAGTGGGAGGAAGCCAAGAAGGAGGAAAGGTTTCCACACACTAGGAGCCCCTTCGCGGGCAGAGACTGCGGGTGGCGGAAGGTGGAAGCTTCGGAGACACGGAAGAGAGCGCAGCAACAGGGGTGCAGAGGGCAAAGTGGAGAGATTCCCGCACAGAGGATCGGTGCCGACCAGCACTCACCAGCCCGAGAGGCTTGTCTGCTCACCCGCCGGGGCGGGCGGGACTGGGAGCTGAGGCTTGGGCTTCAGTCAGAGCACAGGGAGAGGACTGGGGTTGGCAGCGTGAACACAGCCTGAAGGGGGCTAGTGCGCCACGGCTAGCCGGGAGGGAGCCTGGGGAAAAGTCTGGACCTGCCAAAGAGACAAGAGACAATTGTTTCGGGTTCATGAGGAGAGGGGATTCAGAGCACCGCCTAAACGAGCTCCAGAGACGGGCGCGAGCCCCGGCTATCAGCACAGGCCCCAGAGACAGGCATGAGATGCTAAGGCTGCTGCTGCCGCCACCAAGAAGCCTGTGTGCGAGCACAGCTCACTCTCCACACCGCCACTCCCGGGAGCCTGTGCAACCCGCCACTGCCAGGGTCCCAGGATCCAGGGACAACTTCCCCGGGAGAACGCACGGCACGCCTCAGGCTGCTGCAACGTCCTGCTGGCCTCTGCCGCCGCAGCCTCCCCCGCATCCGTACCCCTCCATCCCCCCGGCCTGAGTGAGCCAGAGCCCCCTAATCAGCGGCTCCTTTAACCCCGTCCTGTCTGAGAAGAACAGACGCCCTCAGGTGACCTACATGCAGAGGTGGGTCGAAATCCAAAGCTGAAACCCAGGAGCCGTGTGAACAAAGAAGAGAAAGGGAAATCTCTCCCAGCAGCCTCAGGAGCAGTGGATTAAATCTCCACAATCAACTTGATGTACCCTGCATCTCTGGAATATCTGAATAGACAACGAATCATCCCAAAACTGAGGCGGTGGACTTGGGAGCAACTGTAGACATGGGGTTTGCTGTATGTGCCTGACTGGTTTCTGGTTTTGTTTATCTTAGTTTAGTATTTAGAGTTTATTATCATTGGTAGATATGTTTACTGATTTGGTTGCTCTCTTCCTTTTTGTTTTAATATATATATACTTTTTTCCTTTTTCTCTTTCTGTGAGTGTGTATGCTTCTGTGAGTGATTTTGTCTGTATAGCTTTGCTTTTACAATTTCTCCTAGGGTTCTGTCTTTCTTTTTTTTTTTTTAAGTATAGATTTTAGCGCTTGTTATCATTGGTGGATTTGTTTTTTGGTTTGGTTGCTCTCTTCTTTCTTTCTTTTTTTCCTTTTTTATTACTTTTTAATTTTTTTAATAATTTTTTAAAATTTTTTATTTTAATAACTTTATTTCTCTTTCTTTCTTTCACTTTCCTTCTTTCTTTCTTTCTTTCTTTCTTTCTTTCTTCCTTCCTTCCTTCCTTTCTTCCTTCCTTCCTTCCTTCCATCCTGTCTCTCTTTCTTTCTTTTCTTCTTCCTTTTCTTCTGAGCCATGTGGCTGACAGGGTCTTGGTGCTCCAGTTGGGTGTGAGACCTGTGCCTCTGAGGTGTCAGAGCCAAGTTCAGGACATTGGTCCACCAGAGACCTCCCAGCTCCATGTAATATCAAATGGTGAAAGCTCTCCCAGAAATCTCCATCTCAACACTAAGACCCAGCTCCACTCAACGACCAGAAAGCTACAGTGCTGGACACCCTATGCCAAACAACTAGCAAGACAGGAACACAACACGAATCATTAGCAGAGATGCTGCCTAAATTCATAATAAGATCACAGACACCCAAAAACACACCAGAAGATGCAGTCCTGCCCACCAGAAAGACAAGATCCAGCCTCATTCACCAGAACACAGGCACCAGTCCCCTACACCAGGAAGCCTACAAACCCACTGAACCAACCTTAGCCACTGGGGACCGACACCAAAAACAATCAGAACAATGAACCTGCAGCCTGTGAAAAGGAGACCCAAAACACAGTAAGTTAAGCAAAATGAGAAGACAGAGAAACACAAAGCAGATGAAGGAGCAAGATAAAAACCCATCAGAACAAACAAATGAAGAGGAAATAGGCAGTCAACCTGAAAAAGAATTCAGAGTAATGATAGCAAAGATGATCCAAAATCATGGAAATAGAATGGAGAAAATACAAGAACTGTTTAACAAGGAAGTAGAAGAGCTAAGAGCAAACAAACAATGATGAACAACACAATAAATGAAATTTAAAATTCTCAGGAAGGAATCAATAGCAGAATAACTGAGGAAGAAGAATGGATAAGTGACCTAGAAGACAAAATAGTGGAAATAACAACTGCAGAGCAGAATAAAGAAAAAAGAATGAAAAGAATTAAGGACAGTCTCAGACACCTCTGGGACAACGTTAAATGCACCAACATTCGAATTATAGGGCTCCCAGAAGAAGAAGAGAAAAAGAAAGGGACTGAGAAAATATTTGAAGAGATTGTAGTTGAAAACTTCCCTAATATGGGAAAGGAAATAGTCAAGTCCAGGAAGCACAGAGAGTCCCATACAGGATAAATCTAAGAAGAACCACACCAAGACACACATTAATGAAACTATCAAAAATTAAATACAAAGAAAAAATATTAAAAGCAGAAAGGGAAAAACAACAAATAACATACAAGGGAATCCCCATAAGGTTAACAGCTAATCTTTCAGCAGAAAATCTTCAAGCCAGATGGGGGTGGCAAGACATATTTAAAGTGATGAAAGGGAAACACCTAAAACCAGGATTACTCTACAGAGCAAGGATCTCATTCAAATTCAACGGAGAAATGAAAACCTTTAGAGACAAGCAAAAGCTAAGAGAATTCAGCACCACCAAACCACTTTACAACAAATGCTAAAGGAACTTCTCTAGGCAGGAAACACAAGAGAAGGAAAAGACCTACAATAACAAACACAAAACAATAAAGAAAATGGTAATAGGAACATACATATCGATAACTACCTTAAATGTAAATGGATTAAATGCTCCCACCAAAAGCCACAGACTGGCTGAATGGATTCAAAAACAAGACCCATATATATGCCATCTACAACAGACTCACTTCAGACCTAGGGACACATACAGACTGAAAGTGAGGGGATGCAAAAAGATATTCCATGCAAATGGAAATCAAAAGAAAGCTGGAATAGCAATTCTCATATCAGAAAAAACAGACTTTAAAATAAAGACTATTACAAGAGACAAAGAAGGACACTACATAGTGATCAAGGGATCAATCAAAGAAGAAGATATAACAATTGTAAATATTTATGCACCCAACATAGGAGCACCTCAATGCATAAGGCAAATGCTAACAGCCATAAAAGAGGAAATCGACAGTAACACAATCATAGTAGGGGACTTTAACACCCCACTTTCACCAATGGACAGATCATCCAAAATGAAAATAAATAAGGAAACACAAGCTTTAAATGATACATTAAACAAGATGGACTTAATCGTTATTTATAGGACATTCCATCCACAAAACACAGAATACACTTTCTTCTCAAGTGTTCATGGAACATTCTCCAGGACAGATCATATCCTGGGATAAAAATCAAGCCTTGGTAAATTTAAGAAAATTGAAATCATATCAAGTATCTTTACTGACCACAATGCTATGAGACTAGATATCAAATACAGGAAAAATCTGTAAAAAATACAAACACAAGGAGGCAGATAAATACACTACATACTAACCACGAGATCACTGAAGAAATCAAAGAGGAAATCAAAAAATACCTAGAAACAAATGACAATGAAAACACAACAACCCAAAATCTATGGGATGTAGCAAAAGCAGTTCTAAGAGGGAAGTTTAAGCAATAAAATCCAACCTCAAGAAACAAGAAACATCTCAAATAAACAATATAACTTTACACCTAAAGCAATTAGAGAAAGAAGAACAAAATAACTCCAAAGTTAGCAGAAGGAAAGAAATCATAAAGATCAGATCAGAAATAAATGAAAAAGAAATGAAGGGAACAATGACCAAGATCAATAAAAGTAAAAGCTGGTTCTTTGAGAAGATAAACAAAATTGATAAACCATTAGCTAGACTCATCAAGAAAAAAAGGGAGAAGATTCAAATCAATAGAATTAGAAATGAAAAAGGAGAAGTAACAACTGACACTGCAGAAATAAAAAGGATGACGAGAGATTACTACGCAACTATATGTAAATAAAATGGACAACCTGGAAGAAATGGACAAAGTCTTAGAAAAGCACAACATTTTGAGACTGAACCAGGAAGAAACAGAAAATATGAACAAACCAATCACAAGCAGGAAATTGAGACTGTGATTAAAACTCTTCCAACAAACAAAATCCCAGGACCAGATGGCTTCCCAGGTGAATTGTATGAAACATTTAGGCAAGAGCTAACACCTATCCTTCTTAAACTCTTCCAAAATATAGCAGAAGGAGGCACAGGCCCAAACTCATTCTATGAGGCCACCATCACCCTGATACCAAAACCAGACAAAGATGTCACAAAGAAAGAAAACTACAGGCCAATATCACTGATGAACATAGATGCAAAATTCCTCAACAAAATACTAGCAAGCAGAATCCAACAGCACATTAAAAGGATCATACACCATGTTCAAGTGGGGTTTATCCCAGGAATGCAAGGATTCTTCAATATATGCAAATCAATCAATGTGATAAACCATATTAACAAACTGAAGGACAAAAAACATATGATCATCTCAATAGATGCAGAAAAAGCTTTTGACAAAATTCAACACCTATTTATGATAAAAACCCTCCAAAAAGTAGGCATAGAGGGAAAGTTCCTCAACATAATAAAGGTCATATATGACAAACCCACAGCCAACATTGTTCTCAATGGTGAAAAACTGAAACCATTCCTCTAAGATCAGGAACAAGACAAGGTTGTCCACGCTCACCACTATTATTCAACATAGTTTTGGAAGTTTTAGACACAGCAATCAGAGAAGAAAAAGAAATAAAAGGAATCCAAATTGGAAAAGAAGTAAAGCTGTCACTGTTTGCAGATGACAAGATACTATACATAGAGAATCCAAAAGATGCTACCAGAAAACTACTAGAGTTAATCAATGAATGTGGTAATGTTGCAGGATGCAAAATTAATGCACAGAACTCTCTTGCATTCCTATACACTAATGCTGAAAAGTCTGAAAGAGAAATTAAGGAAACACTCCCATTTACCATTACAACAAAAAGAATAAAACACCTAGGAATAAACCTACCTAAAGAGACAAAAAACTTGTATGCAGAACACTATAAGACACTAATGAAAGAAATTAAAGATGATACAAACAGATGGAGAGATATACCATGTTCTTGGGGTGGAAGAACCAAAATTGTGAAAATGACTATACTACACAAAGCAATCTACAGATTCAGTGCAATCTCTATCAAACTACCACTTGCATTTTTCACAGAACTGAAACAAAAATTTCACAATTTGTATGGAAACCCAAAAGACCCTGAATAGCCAAAGCAATCTTGAGAAAGAAAAACAGAACTGGAGGAATTAGGCTCCTGGACTTCAGATTATACTACAAAGCTACAGTAATCAAGACAATACGGTACTGGCACAAAAACAGTAATACAGATCAATGGAACAGTATAGAAAGCCCAGAGATAAACCCACGCACATGTGGTCACCATATCTTTGATAAAGCAGGCAAGAATATACAATGGAGAAAAGACAGCCTCTTCAATAAGTGGTGCTGGGAAAACTGGACAGCTACATATAAAAGAATGAAATTAGAACACTCCCTAACACCATACACAAAACTATACTCAAAATGGATTAAAGACCTAAATTTAAGGCCAGACACTATAAAACTCTTAGAGGAAAACATAGGCAGAACACTCTATGACATAAATCACAGCAAGATCCTTTTTGACCCACCTCCTACACAAATGGAAATAAAAACAAAAATAAATAAATGGGACCTAATGAAACTTCAAAGCTTTCGCACAGCAAAGGAAACCATAAACAAGATGAAAGACAACCTGAGAATGGGAGAAAATATTTGCAAATGAAACAACTGACAAAGGATTAATCTCCAAAATTTACAAGCAGCTCATGCAGCCCAATATCAAAAAAATACCAACCCAATCCAAATATGAGCAGAAGACCTAAATAGACATTTCTCCATGAAGATATACAGATTGCCAACAAACACATGAAAGAATGCTCAACATCACTAATCATTAGAGAAATGAAAATCAAAACTACAATGAGATATCATCTCACACCAGTCAGAATGGCCATCATCAAAAAAATCTACAAACAATAAATGCTGGAGAGGGTGTGGAGAAAAGGGAACCCTCTTGCAGTGTTGGTGGGAATGTAAATTGATACAGCCACTATGGAGAACAGTATGGAGGTTTCTTCAAAAAACTAAAAATTGAACTACCATATGACCCAGCAATCCCACTACTGGGCATATACCCTGAGAAAACCATAATTCAAAAAGAGTCATGTACCACAATGTTCAGTGCAGCTCTATTTACAATAGCCAGGACATGGAACCAACCTAAGTGTCCATCAATAGACGAATGGATAACGACGATGTGGCACATATATACAATGGAATATTACTCAGCCATAAAAGAAACGAAATTGAGTTATTTGTAGTGAGGTGGATGGACCTAGAGACTGTCATACAGAGTGAAGTAAGTCAGCAAGAGAAAAATAAATACCGTATGCTAACACATATATATGGAATCCGAAAGAAGAAAAAAAAAATAAGGTTCTGAACAACCTAGGAGCAGGACAGGAATAAAGATGCAGACGTACAGAATGGACTTGAGGACCCAGAGAAGGTGAAGCATAAGCTGCGATGAAGTGAGAGAGTGGCATGGACTTATATATACTACCAAACATAAAATCGATAGCCAGTAGGAAGCAGCCACATAGCACAGGGAGATCAGCTTGGTGCTCTGTGACCACCTAGAAGGGTGGGATAGGGAGGGTGGGAGGGAGACGCAAGAATTAGGAGATATGGGGATATATGTATATGTATAGCTGATTCACATTGTTATAAAGCAGAAACTAACCCACCATCGTAAAGCAATTATACTCCAATAAAGATGTTAAAAAAATGGTTAAGACCGTAAAAATAAAAGAAAAAGTCATGCAATTTCAATTTATTTACTATTTGTAACATCGATTACCTAAGTTATCTTAGACAAACTACCCAATGCCTCTGCATTTGAGTTTCTCCCCCGAAAAATATAGTTCTAAAGTTTCTTGCAAACTGAACAAAAAATTGAGAGAAAGATTAAGTGAAAATTACTTCATTTTCAAAAAAGAAACTAGATAGTTCACTTTTTCACCATGAAAATCAGCAAATATCCATTTGCTTTTCAGCTTACAGAGCAGCAACGTCCAATAAAAATACAATATGAGGCAGATATGTAATTTAATTTTTCTAGCAGCCACAGTTAAAATGTAAAAAGAAACAGGCAAAATTGTTTAAAATAATATATCAAAAATATTATGTAAAATGTATAACAGTATAAAATTATTAAAGAATTTTTTATATTATTTTCTTTGTACTGTCTTTAAATTTTGGCGTGTATTTTATACTTAAAGCACACCTCATTTTGGCCACATTTCAAGTGCTGAATAGCTACATATGGCTAGTGGCTATGCTATCAGGACAGGTGTAGATAATATAAGCTTCCTTGTGGGTAGGACTTTACTTTGTAAACTTCTCTACCTATAGAGCCTAGGATACTACTGAACATACAGTAGAAATCCAATAAATATTTGTTAAATAATTTTTTTAATTAATAGTTTAGATTAGAGATGGAGTCATCATTCTTTTTAGTTCCAATCAGAGGTGCTTTATATATATATTTATATATGTAACTCAATAATATTGGCAGAATAAAGAATAAATAAATGGGAAGATAGAAATAAAGAGAATAGAGGATGAGATAATAAAAGGGAAAGAGAGCAAAACAAAGGAGGTATGGAACAGGATAGAAAAATAAAGTAGTTATGGAGGGATAAAGCAGAATGCCACCAACTGTTAATGGCACTCATGTTCAGTTTTTAAATGATTATTCTCACATTGTTGCGTTTTTAGGGAATGCAGCTGAATGTCCACTACAGCTATAAATCTTAATTTCTCACTATGTTTACTACGTCATTTTTACTTATAGAGACAAAGTGAATTTGTTTCTTTAACCATCAACTTTTGGACTACAGTCTTTTCCATATTATCAATTTCAGAGTCTCCTCTTCCACACTGGGTGGTTTAAATTCATCTGCTTCACAAGAGCAGTGCAATATCTCCTTCACAACCAATTAAGGAGAACTATAGGCACCAAAATTAAATGTACCAAGCACAGTTACAAATCAGAGATTTTTTTTTTCTTCTCTCTACTTAAACACACTCTCAGATTTGTTTGCACGATCTAGTATGAAGTTCTTACGAAGGGAGAGGATCCAAAGTATATCATTCAAGTGAACTATCATATGCGTCCACCTTTCCTCAAGTTCTAAATCTTTTAAAAAACACAAATAGGACAGGTTTTAAAGAATGTATTCATAACAAATTTGGCAAATAAAAGGATTCTACCAGTTAAACAAGCAGTAAGGAATTCCTTACTGGGAGAAATTCGATGGGACAAAACTGACAAATGCAGAGAAAGTAACATCCACATCCTAATCTATAGACTCAGAAAGTTAAAGCCCTGGTAAACAGGTACAGAAAGGCAGAGGACTCCCTGGGGCAATTGTCGAGCACTATTTAAAGACTTTCAGACCAACGCTGGAAACAGTTCAGCTCTTCAGCCCATTTATCAGATTTTGCCTTGAGGTAACAAACGTAGTTGGGCCCTAAAGAAAGTGAAGATCCTTCTTGGACAGACAGTGTTTTGAAGTCTTTCTCAGACTTATATTTCACATTGTAAGCTCAGTTGGGGGGTGGGAAAGAGGGGGAGAATAGAGAAAGCAAGCAGAAGAGGAATTGTACTGGAGTAGCCCTAGTAGAAAGACCCTGCTTCTCTTTGAAACTGGAGGATTCATAATTTGCCTGCCTTCTCAATATAAGCATTGTGAGGTGAAGCAATTCTTGTTTACTGCCGTATAACCTTGAATAATTATTTTTATTTAGTGGGGGTCTGGTGGTAAAATTTCCATGACTCACTGAATTAGAGATTATATATTTATTTGTCCATGAATTTATCTAATATCTGTCTCCCAACTGGATTACAAAGTGACGAAAATAAGAAGGTCTGTTTTACCCACAAATTCATTAACTCGGTGCTCAATAAATATTTGTTGGGAAAAAATTACTGATATCATTGTTGCCAGGTAATGTTTCCAAATTATATAAAATTAAACGGATCACATTCAAAGAGTAAACTCATTCTATATTATTTTTAAGTATGTAAGTACTATATGTAGTATTTTTTAAAGTAAGATAGAACTCAGATATACACAGAAATAATCCTTATATCTTCTTTTTATCGAAGTGCTTGATTAAGACTCCAAACAGCAGAAATATATGTGAATATGTCAAACTGAACAGCTCTAAAGTAGAGGATCCCAAACTGCTTTCTTCATCTCTTCCTCCCTTTCCTTCTCCCCTCTTTCTGTTCTTACTTCTTTTTTTTCTTTTCTTTTCTTCTTCTCCCTTTCCTTCCACCTTCTGCCTACTCCTCCTTCTTCTATTTTTTTTTTAATTAAATCTGAGGCAGAAAGTTGTTTCTAAGGAAGAAGATAACACCAATTCTTATCAGGCATCCCAAGCTCAATGCAGGAGCAAAGATCTTTCTAAAAATTGCATAGATATAGATCTTTCCAACAAATGAATTAAACACACTGCTTCTTTCTCATTTCCAACTCACCCAATAATCAACTGAAATGTAACACAATGGAAACCAAAACAGCAATATGAGTTTATAAGAAAGTGAGCCATATGGAGTTTATAAGAAAAAAATTACTAAAATTATTCCAATTGTGAAAGTTTAAAAAATCAATGAACAGGTTCTGAAAGTTATTATGAGTAAGTAAATATTGTACCTAAAAATTACAAAAGCATTCATTAATGAGAAATTAGTGAGTTTTTTCAACCTTCCAAGTACAGTGAAGAATTCTGGAAACATTTGGTAAGTCTCTTCATATGGGCAGGAGAATCTAGACAATTTAGAAATTAATGAAAATACGTCAAGGAAATATATCTCTGTTGGACAACAATTATTTTGATTAATTTTATATACCAAAGTGTTCAATTTACAGTTTATGATACATTTTTTGAGTTTATGCTTAAATGTTATTGCTGACACCATTTAGAAACTGGAAAGAGCTGATAAACATTTCAGATTATACCAATGTAATATCACTTTTCTGTCAAACACAGCAAGTGAATGATATCAAACTAGGACTCTTACAACTAACTTTTGAGAAATTTTATTCTACCCCTGGGGGCTTATTTTGTGACACTTAGCTTTTACCTTGTGTACTTCATCATATTATTTTGTATACCTCAGAATACTCCAAGTATTCCACTTGTGTGAATAAATACACTCTAACCCCACTATCATTTTTTTCACTGTTAACTATCAATACTCCATTTTATTGATATGCAACATTTACAATTTGATATTAACATACCCCAATTCAAAATAATAAATCAGGATGTGATTCAATGCTCTTTTCTTCTCTTCCACCTGTGTAGAAGCATAATTCGTGTGTCATTTTATGAATATCATGAAATCGCTTAGAATGGCAGTATTACCACCAATTTTACACATCACAATTTAGTTTCATTTTCTAGGATTATTCATTTAACGGATTTTCTAATTATCTTTCTTAGTTTCTCATTTTTTTAAAATTACTTTATTCTTAATAAACTTGGGTAACATCTACCAATGTGGACCCACTTACAAATTTAACTACCGTTTATTCTCTTGTACTAAATTATCACAGTGGTAAATGAGACTGAATCTCAAAGTTCTTGAGGTACTTTTCAGCATGAATCAATTTCCGTTTGTGATTATCTACCCCCGCCCCAATTTAAACTATCTTCAACTTCCAGATACCTAGCTTACCAATGAAAATACAGTTAAATCAGTTGTAAGACCAGAAAGTCCTTTCACTAAAAAAAGTAAAATCACACTTTAAAATCAGCTGGCTAAATTAGCTCTTTTCTTAAAATGATGAATTTCCTAAAACACTGGGTTATCAAATTATTTTCAAACTTAACAGATCAGTTTTGCCAAGAATGTTTTGAAAAGTATTGAATTGAAAATATTGCACCTAGGTTCACATGAATAAAAGGTTTTTGAAGCTGTCTTTGTCTATCCTTGTTTCAGTTTGGTTGATTTTTAAGTTTTTGGGTTTTTTTGTTTTTTTCGGGGTTTTTTTGGGTTTTCCTAGCACATTTATTTTTCTGAATACATTTGCAAGGACTCCTTCTTCAAACAACATCTTTGGTGACTTGCAGCATCCCAAAGTGGATGCCAAGAAGTTGAGATCAAAATTTGTGGTATTATATTTTTTAAAAAACTAAACAGTTCAAGTAACTCATTTGAAAAATGTGGTTATTTTGTAAGTTTACTTATGTATCAACAAAATTTCTATTTTACTTAACAGTGTAGAAAGGAGAAAAAAAGAATATTAACAATATTTTGGTGACCTCCTTTCATGACGGATCAACTTTTGAAACTTCTGAAAGATATTTAGTATAAACAACTAATTACCATGTGAATTCATTTACTACTTTTACCTCATTAAGAAGGGAATTAAAGGAAAGTGTCAATTAAGAATGAAAAATATTTGAGACAACTACTTAATTGTGACCTCCATCCAGGTCTTTTAATCCAGAAAGAGCCTTTCTCTTCCATTTACTATTTTACTATGGCCAAGTCATTATAAATCATCAACATTATTTCTTTCATTACTTTCCATTGTTAACAGACATAGAGACCAAGAGTTTAAATTCTAATTGTATAATGGAGTGAGGCTGAATTAATTAACAATCCCAAGTTTGTGGGAGAATTTATTTATTTATTTTAGCAATGAAACTTTATTTCTAACATCCCCTGTGCTATTTTTTTAACATCTTTATTGGAGTATAATTGCTTTACAATGGTGTGTTAGTTTCTGCTTTATAACAAAGTGAATCAGTTATACATATGTCCCCATATCTCTTCCCTCTTGCATCTCCCTCCCTCCCACCCTCACTATCCCACCCCTCTAGGTGGTCACAAAGCACCGAGCTGATCTCCTCGTGCTTTGTGGCTGCTTCCCACTAGCTATCTATTTTACGTTTGGTAGTGTATATATGTCCATGCCACTCTCTCACTTTGTCCCAGCTTACCCTTCCCCCTCCCCATATCCTCAAGTCCATTCTCTAGTAGGTAGGCCTCTTTATTCCCATCTTGCCCCTAGGTTCTTCTGACCATTTTTTTTCTTTTTTTAGATTCCATATATATGTGTTAGCATACGGTATTTGTTTTTCTCTTTCTGACTTACTTCACTCTGTATGACAGTCTCTAGGCCCATCCACCTCACTACAAATAACTCAGTTTCATTCCTTTTTATGGCTGAGTAATATTCCATTGTATATATGTGCCACATCTTCATTATCCATTCATCTGTTGATGGACACTTAAGTTGCTTCCATGTCCTGGCTATTGTAAATAGAGCTGCAATGAACATTTTGGTACATGACTCTTTTTGAATTATGGTTTTCTCAGGGTATATGCCCAGTAGTGGGACTGCTGGGTCGTATGGTAGTTCTATTTTTCGTTTTTTAAGGAACCTCCATACTTTTCTCCATAGTGGCTGTATCAGTTTACATTCCCACCAACAGTGCAAGAGGGTCCCCTTTTCTTCACACCCTCTCCAGCACTTATTGTTTGTAGATTTTTTGATGATGGCCATTCTGACTGGTGTGAGATGACATTTCATTGTAGTTTTGATTTGCATTTCTCTAATGATTAATGATGTTGAGCATTCTTTCATGTGTTTGTTGGCAATCTGAATATCTTCTTTGGAGAAATGTCTATTTACATCTTCTGCCCATTTTTGGATTGGGTTGTTTGTTTTTTTCATATTGAGCTCCATGAGTTGTTTGTATGTTTTGGAGATTAATACTTTGTCAGTTGCTTCTGTGGGAGAATTTAAACTAATTTATTTTGTCTTAAAAAAAAAGTCTTCTCATGGTTTGAGGTAACTTTAGGTACTTTGAGATTTCTCAAGTTATGAAAAAAACAGGAGCATTGACCATTACACAGTACACATTATACATTACAAACCAAAATAAAATAAATTCTAAGAATCATAGGCAAGAATTGTAGAAAATCCTTATTAATTACAAGCCTGTAGTTCTTTTAATATTTGATCCTACTTTACTATCATTGCACATAAGACTGCAAGAATAAAAAAGAACATAATATCATTACACTCCTCTCATCTTCTCAATCTGCATATTCATTTTGGGAGAAAATAACTCAAGAAATAACAAATAGCAAGTCTTACATCATTTTGAGTATCTGGGTTAGAAATTTGGTTTCTCTTAATTAGATTAGTCTCAGAAAAATTAGCAATTTAAGAATGGGAACCCAACAGGTGGCTTCTAGGTTTCTAGGTAAGATACACACAGGTATGCACAGACACACAGACACACACACATACACACAGACACACATACATCACACATACAATTATTACTTCTCACTTCTACTAACTTTCTTAAAATTTACTTTAAAAACAGGATATTGCAACACATAGCTTTGATTTGTTATAGATTCTATGTTGGCAAAATAAATAATATCATGAAAGAATTCTAAAGAGTCTGATGTTATAGCCATGGTGTCTGAAACTTTTTCCAGAGTTATGCAAACATCCTCCCATGTCTGGGTAGAAACCATAGTTGTTTTGATGTTCCAAATGGTCTGTGCCACTTTGCCAGCTCACACACAGTTATACTTAGTTCTCCTTAGTACAAAATACAATGGTCAGATTTCAGATATTTTGTTGATACATGGATTCTCTGTTTTGAACTTTGATGCCAAAGGAGAGAAACATATTATACAATACAAAAAATTCCTGACATTACATAGAGCTAATTATTTTCTAAAGGCAATAATTGAATTCACAGAGGACACATGTACAATATGGAGCTAAATATAAACTTACAGTCACTCACAAAGACTTAACAGAGCAGTTGCATCATGAGATCCATCTTAATCTTTTAATAAATGCATCTCCGAATATTAATTAGATGAGGAAGAAGCCAAATATTGATTCCTACTAGTACAAATTAAAAAAAAAAAGTTCCAAGAAATTATGTGAGCTACTGACCAGAAGAATGTATAACAAATCTATAGATTTAAATGACAATTATTCCTTGAAGAAACTATCACAAACCATCTTCTTTCCTTTGTACCTTTTATGATTTTTATCCCAATAGTATCCTCACAAATAAGAGAAACTTTATTGACTTTTTTTTTTCTGTTACCTAGTGTAGAATGATGCACTGTAAGAATCTCAAACACACACACACACACACACACACACACATGCACACACACTATAAGGATGCTTTTTTGGACTCTATGGAAACTTAAACTTCCTCTTGGGGAGGTGGGAACTGCTTGATAATCTAGCATCAAAGAGATGCAAGGACTAACCCTGCAAATTAGTCCTTAATCAAATCTGATGGCTATGCCCTTGCAGCAAGTCCATCTGAAGTCCACCCCCATGCCCCTTTCCTATCATCAATCTTCTTTAGCTTCACATTCATCAAGCTGCATGGCAACTCTCATTCACACTAAATAAGCTTTCAGGTGAATTTACTTTAGAATCCTGAATGACCCAGTGAAAGTTCAAAATCACTCTTTTACAGAATTGCACCCAGATAGCCCCTGGCATTCTTATAAAAGTGGTTTGTCAATAAAATGCCCAGTGAAATTGCTTGTTTGGAATGTATGGTGTCAGCTGAGAGACTGGTAGCTGAGCAAGCATCTTCCTAAAAATAGAAAGACTTTTAAGTGATTAAAAAACACTTACTTTAAGTGGATGCATTTATGGTATGAAATTGTATCTCAATAAAGCTGTTTATTTTTAAAAAGCTACTTGTTTATTTTAGTCGTTTGTGAATAAATGATCTTTTTTATCATTAATCTATTTGACTCAGCTACAGGTTTGAGAACGTTATTTGGGAGCAGCTATACTGAAGATAATTAGATTAAAATCTAGATTGTTTTTGTTCCCTTACCCATTTATAGTATTTTCTTTATTCAATATTTTCAAAAATCTAGAGTTAGTGCATTTTACATTTTTTAAGTAATTATTAAGTGCCTGAGAAAGTTTTTCTATGTTCCAATTCGCATTCTATACGTATTTTAATGCACTAAAATAACTAATATTTCAGTCACTTACTTACATTTGTTTTTATTAACTGCTTTTTCCCAGTGGATAACGGAACACAGTCAAAAACATAGATTTAAAAAGCTATTAGAAATTCCCTATTCTCATTATTTTCTTTTCAGAATCTTCAAGTGGCGGAATAAAACAGCTTTGCGATAAATTAAAAACTCTTACCTAAAGATATTACACTGATCATAAACCATACTTGATATTTAATTCTAAAATAATTGTTCTCACATTTTAACAGCCACCTGGAATATAGGTTGTTTGAACAGCTTGTTAAAAACACAGATTGTAAACACCACGTTCAAGAATGATGCTTTGGGACTGAGGTTGTTACTCCCAAATCAGTATGCCTAACAATCAGCTCAGGTGATTTTAATTCAAGTGGTCCTTAAAATACATTTTGAGAAATTAGTCATTTTTGTATGATGTATATGGCCAAAATATATATCTAGGCTTAAAAATATAATTTCAAAGAATTCTTAGAATGGCAGACATTTCTAAATGAAAAGAAGTTCAAGAGCATATCCAGTCCAGGCTCATGTTTTACAGATGAGGGAAATGAGATCTAAAATGTAAATGTCATGTCTCAAAACACACAGATATAAAGCAGTAAGACTAGGGCTAGAACTTATTCTTTCTTGATCCTACTCAACATTCTTGACCATGAAAAAAATATTCTCACTTTCTATGTCAGAACTTAGTATTTTAAAGACTGATTAGTGTTAAAGGACCCAAAATTCTAGTAAATTCACTCTTTTTGCTAGAATGGGAACATGCTACATGGAATTCTGTATCTTCAGATAATCAACGCTATTTAAAGAAAAAAAAGATTTTTTTAAAATTTTGAGTTAAAATCATGACTGAATCACAAATTTTTAAAAAAGTATACTTTTTCTTAAATGTGTATTGTTCCTCACAAGGGTTCAATCTTCCATAACCCACAGATCCACATATTTATACTGACCGGTATCTATCTTATTAATGACTATATTCACTACCCCACTCTGCCCTATTTTCCTTTAAAATCTCTGGTGAACAGGAATCAAAAATATTTAAAAGGCAGTTGGGCTTTTCCAACATCCTTTTCATTTTTTTTTTTTTTTCTGTTTAGTCTCCTTCTGTGTTTCTCTACAAGGAAAACAAAAAACCCTTGAATAAGGTGACTCATTAAAAAAAAAAAAGAGCTTTAACAAATATAAGCCACAATATCATTCTAAAATAATGTTCCCCACTTATCTTTCAAAGTCCACATACAAGGAGCTATCCAAGAAAGAGATGTTAGGAAAACTATGGGCTTTATCCTCCTCAAGTTAATTAAAATAATGACCAACATTCAATGAATACTTAAACTTGATCCAGGTATCTCTAGGCTAAGTTTTTTATTTGTATTATCATTAAATCCTTTGAAGTAGGTATTTTTATTATTCCTAATTTACAAATTCAGTAAACTGAAGCTCAGAAGGAGTACGTAAGTTGTCCAAAATCACGCAACTAATAAATGGTACAGGCGGCACTCAAATACAGGTCTACATGACAAGTCTTTATGCTTGAAGTATTCAACAGCCTACCAACAAACCTGCTCAGTTTAGGCTGCATTTTAAAATTGAGGGTATTTAAATTTCTCTGATGTAATTACTGTTGTAATCGGGCATTTCTTTCATTTGCTTGTTTTGCAAAATTAATAGCATAATGTGGAAATAGCATAATGAGGAAAGAACTTCTCCTTAGTCTATTGTTTATGAATTTGATTTTTTTCCTCCTCAAAGGGATTATTTTGAGTTAGTTATCTCTTTTCTGAAAATAAATGTTGTAAGGAATAAATTGAGTTAGTCTCTATAAAAAGAGACAGAAAAAAGACCAAAAAAATTCAGAAAGGAAAGGAAAACAATACATAACAAGATATCTTTCTTGTAAATTTGATTTTACCTAGAACATTTTGACAGGCTGGAACAAGACAATAGTTGTTTGATTTGTGGGAAAACTGAAACTAACTTACTTGATTGGAGTTGAAAAGAGTTGCCTTAAACACAAGTAGACTGTTATTACATTATAATAAGTAAATCTACTGAACAGAAACGTGTTTTTTAACGTTCTACTTAAAAGACTTTTTTTTTTTTTTAAATCATATAAGTCTTGCCAGGATATTCCTCTCTGGAAGCTGAAACTTCTGGGCCTCTTACCCACAACAGTATAGAATGGAGAAGGAGAAAGCTGAAGTAAAAATACTCACAGCTTTGCTAGTTGCTGGCATTTTGCTACATGCCAAGGCTAAGCCAAGCCAAGGAAACGAATCCCTGTAATGCTTCAGTGTTCTCTTCGCATCAGGGTTATGGGATTATAGACATTTCAGACTTATCCAAATGCAATGATTCTAGCTGTAATGTCACTGTGATGTTTGTTACCTCCAGTACCTCAGGTGTTAAACTCACTACCACTCCAGGAAGTTTATTTTGTGGGACAAGTCTAACTGCTAGAAACTTCTTCCTCTTTTAGGGTCAAAAATCTAGCTACTTGTAATAATTTCTACTTGTTAGTTTCACTTCTGCTTAACCAAACACAAATCTGTTTCATTTTTCATACATCAGAGCCTTCAAATGATTAATAGTAACAAAGCAAGAGACTTCCTCCTCTTCAGGTACGTTCCACATTAAACATTCCCTGGCCCTTCAATTCACCTTTCATTTCTTCTGGCCTGTTTTTTTTTTTTTTTTTTTTTTTTATCACTGTGACTGTCATTTCTGTGTTTGTTTTTCATCTTGCTTTGTGGTTCATCTTGTTTAATTTAAAATAAGTACTTGCCCAGCTTTCTCAAAATTTCCAAGCAAGTTTAAAATGCAACCTTTCTTAAAGAGATCTCTGTAGCAACCCCAAGCACTTAAATCCATGTAAAAATTGAATCTAGCTATAACTGAATATAACATGGCCAATGGTGAAACGACTTAGCATAAGCGGTACGTTACTTGTCACAAGAAGCTGTGAATTTTAAATTCGAAGCACCTAAGTACATTTTATCCAATACTTTCAGTTTATGATTGAGAAGACTGAAGCTCAAATGCCTATGTTACTGCTCAAGTAATATGCCTCCTGTTTTCTTCCAAAGATTGATTTCCAAGTCAATAAACAGTAAGTTAGAATTTATCTCTTTATGTAAACAATGCCAGTCCTTTTCTCAAGCCACAACATTCAACACATACTTGTCTGTAAGAACACTAAAGAACTAGGTGACCAGGATAAATTCATCTGGAGTTGCAAAGCTAAGGGCCAGAACACCATATATTCTCACCTTCTCAAGATCTGTTTAGGAATTCCAGCAACCTCAATGTCCCGTTTAGACAGGTGCATTGGGATTTCCCTCCAATACAGCCCCAAAGCTGTTGTTTCTGCATCCTACAAATGCAGCTGAATGAGCTGCATGAGCAAGCTGCGTGAATGAGCTGGTCTGAGCAAGTGAAAGTGATGGAGTTGTATACTGAGGTGAGGGGGGCAGTTAGGGATTAGGATTCAGCTGTGTGGGATGAAGAAAGCCTGGTATCTCCTGATTGGGTAAATCTGCCTGGCAGATTTCCCAGTCACACATTTCTTTCTTTCTCGTTTCTTTTTTTCTCCTGTGGCTGTCAGGAATTAGCCTACCAAATTCCTTACCAACTGTCTCAGGGGAATAAAATGCAGTTTCAAGTTTAGACTTTTTTCCCACCCTTAGTAATAGTGAACCAATAAGAAATAGGGCAGTTAGCGAAAACGTACTCGATTCTCCAGTCCCTCACCTCATTTGTTCCTAAAGCTGCACAGGAAAGGAAAAACTAAAATAATTTTTAACAGTAGGATTTTTGCATGGAAAGGACTAAAGGAAAATGTATCTACATGTCAGAGAAAACAAGATTTAGGCTATTATATCCTAAGTCCCACGAGCTTGAGGGGAAGAAAAGGTAAGAGTCTTTGGGGGTAGGAGTGAGAATAGAGAAAAGGTTTGAGAATTCTACCAAGGAGACAATTATTGGGACACAGAAAACCAGGGTTAAAAACAAGCAAAGAAGTCATTATCCTTCTTAGGCCTGATTCTTTTTTCTCTTCGACCTTTTGCCAGCCCTGGGCAAGGGTGGGGGGCTGGGGGTTGCTTTTTAGTCACAGGTAGATGACGATTACCTGCCCTGTATAACCTGTGCTGTTGTGGGAATCAAATACAATGATTACCATAAAGTGATGTGAAAATTGTACAGTGCAGTGCCAATACATTACTATAATAATAATTATTATTATCTCCAAAATCTTGCTCTGTAACAAAACAAAATGAAAAACTCATTTTGGTTTTTTTTGTATGTGCATTTGTATTTTTTAAACCCAGATATGAAAGGCAGCAATAGGCCCTGTTACCAGAAGCTATATCAAAAATTCCCATTATAGAATTTTAATATGAGATAATTAGAATATAATATAGACTGATACGGTAATCCACGTTTCATAAAGTCTGTGGGCTACTACAAGCATGTGCTCTTTTACTGCTACTATGCATGCGCTATTTTATCACAATGTTTTGTTGTACTATTGTATGATTTGACATATTAAGGCCTTGTGTTTGAAGTAAACAGCCACTCAATTAATTAATAGATTACTTGAGGAGCTACAAATTAAGGTAATAAAGTCAAGCAAACACCTACCAAATAAATGTTTCTATAGAAGTTGATAAGGGCTTCACTTAACCAGAATCTAATGAAATTTAAGGTACTGAACAGCTTATAGGACAGAATTTAGAATAAAAACAACAAAAGTTGTGTTCTTGCTAACAGCTCGGCTTAAATTTCAGAATCTTTCAAGCATAATAAGGTATTAGAAATGCCTTTGGAATTATTCACAGTGAATTAGATTTGTTGGTGGTATCATTCATAGAATAGCAACCAAGAAATCTATTCTTCATCACTTCTCTAAAATGCTAATAGTCAGCTGACTTTGTACTTGTTATAAAAATAGATACAAATATGGAGTTTTGCCTTCTTGTGGTTGACAGTTGAAATATAATGCAATTTTTATTGAAGTATATTCGATGTACAATATTATATAACTAATAGGTGTACAATATAGTGATTCACAGTTTTTAAAGGTTATACTCCATTTGTAGTTATTATAAAACATTGACTATATTCCCTGTGTTGTACAATATATCCTTGTAGCTTTTTTTTTTTAACATCCTTATCGGAGTATAATTGCTTTAAAATGGTGTGTTAGTTTCTGCTTTATAACAAAGTGAATCAGCTATACATATACATATGTCCCCATATCTCTTCCCTCTTGCATCTCCCTCCCACCCTCCCTATCCCACCCCTCTAGGTGGTCACAAAGCACCAAGCTGATCTCCCTGTGCTATGCAGCTGCTTCCCACTAGCTATCGGTTCTGTAGATTATTTTATACCTAACAGTTTGTGCCTCTTAATCCCCTTCCCCTATATTACCCTTCCCCTCTTCCCTCTCCCTACTGGAGGGCATTATGTTAATTGAAATGTCAGACAGAGAAAGATAAATACTGTATGATATCACTTATATGTGGCATCTAAAAGATACAACAAACTAGTAAATATAATAATATGATATTTTTGTACAATGCTCATTTATAAGTGCCCCAGAATAGATTCAACATTTATGGTCCTCCTTTCCATTTAGGAGGCATTATCTAATATAACTCTGGCCTTTGAAACTTGAGCCCTTATACTTAGTGTAAAGTGCTAGAATATACCTCTAAAATTATAGCTAACCTTTTGTGATGAGGCAGGAACTGAAGAATGGACTGGTTTAGAATCAGGCAGAACTGACTTGTGGTCTAGACTTGTGACTTTGGGCAAATAAACTCACCAATCTGAGTTCCCTTATCCTTATATGCATAACAGGGATAGTAGATTCTTATACAGTGTTAATGTGAGGATTACCTGTGACAACATAGGAAAGGCATCTAGCATAATTTCAGTGACCTTGTCTTCCTCTCAAAATCCATATCTCCTAATAAACTAACACACACACACACACACACACACACAATTTTAAAAACATCTTTTCAAAGTGCTTATTAAGCGCCTTCTAGAATATCTAATCTTCAACCATCTCAACAGATACATTAATGCACATACATTTTAGAACTCATATCACATTCACTGCATGCCGGTTAACCATCAGGAAAGAGTTTATTAGATGAAAATAAGCCTGTTGTAAAAGATTTCCTTGCAATTACTTCACTGCCATTATCCTGGCCACACGCTTATGGAGCTTTTCAAATTAATATGCTTAGATTACTGAGCAAGTAATCAAGCAGTGGAATTCTATGAGGAACTCAATTACTAAAGAAAATGATCACTCAAGCATTTGAGAAACCGGGGCTACATCTAATTTTGAATAGTGGATCATTATTAACATTATGGAAGCATTCAGTACAAACACTTGGACATGTAGCAGTAGAAAGGGTATCACTTTCTATACATGTGGTAAACTGAATGAGCTGCTTGCTAACATCTCTGTTAAATGTTATTCTGCCTTGCTGAAAAAAGAAATAATATCAACCTTGAAATCAGTACTTTAAAAAAAATAGGGAGCTGATTGCTTGATTGAATAAAAATTGGATTGTTAACTCACATTTAAAATAAACAATTCTAATTTTTCTACTTGAGATAGAGTAATCTTTTATAGCCTAGAAATAATTATCCAATGAACACAAGTATAAGAATTGATTTCTACATATTTCTATATTAGAAACTACTTAAATACTTTCATTATTGCATTTTAATCATTCCACCACCAAAAGGCCCCCTTTTGACTAAATGATTACGTATAGATCCATGTGCTGTGTTTTTACTCATTTAATAATTTTAATCATACTTTTATTTTCTCCAAATTATGCATCATCCAGATGCTTTTGATGAAAATTATTTTTCTAATTCTGATTTTTATCTAAGAGTTAAAGCAAAGACTATTTTAAGAACTTTGCTATAGTGTCTTTTAAAAAGCATCTGAATTAGCAAAGGTAGTGTAGGAAATGGGTTGAGACTGGTATGTTTATTGTTCTTCCTCTGCTCTCTTCCAAGGCAAGCAGTAAAGAAAAATCATTCAATAGTGAGTGATAATTCCTATAAACCTAGTAGTCATCAGCTGTGTGGCCTTGGGGAACTCACTTCACCACTCAAAGTGTAATAGTATAGCATGATGATGGTGATGGTGATGGTGATGGTGATGGTGATGATAATGTCGGCAATGCTAGCCTACCAGAAACATCATTAGCATAAAATAAGGCAGTTTGTATAAGGTAAAAGTGTTGTGAGAGATTATCATGATTATTCTGAGCATCAATTTTCTGGAGCATTAATTATTTTTTAGAGTCATGTACCACATAGAAAATATACTGAAAGATTTTCTCCCTTTCCCTGGCAAAATGAATATATGCACAGATTTTTTAAATGTCAGTAAAATTTCAGGAAACCTTTGCCTTTCTTAGGCCTATTCATTGACCACCCTGTTTAAGGTCCCCGTTGTGGTGGAAGTCCTTGGTTGCCTGGTCAGGAGTCAACCCCTCACATACCTCACACCTGACTTCTACCTTCATCACAAAATTCTGAAATGTTCAAGTATGCATTAACCCATATGAATCTCCAGAATGACCTAAGCCTAAAAGCGTATGACACTCCTCAATGAATTTTTCCTTCTCCTGCTGGACATGAAAAAGAAGTATGCTTCCATAGTTGCTTTTGGCAGCTGTCTCATGAGGACAAGGGTAACCAGACCTAAGATGAAGCCAGCACTGTGAATGGCAAATAATACTGTTAAGCCTGCGGGAAAATAACCTGCTGTACTCTGAGCTTCCTGTTACAGCAAATAATAAACTTTACTTACACATCCTTGAAGTCTCAGTTCAGATATCATTTGCTTGGTGATGATGTCTCAGACTAAACCAAGCAGGACCAGTCCATCAGGCCCTCACTCTCAAAACATCTAATGTACATAGAGCTTCATCATTTAACTCAATCACAGTGATTAACATCAGTATTATAAGAAAAACTTGAACAGCTTAAGGGCAGAGGTTTTTTTTTTCCTTTGTTTGATTCATTATATTATTGCATTCACAGAACTGTGTCTGCCACATAATAGGCATTGTACTTCTTTTTGTGAATTAATGAACACCAGAATACAGTTTTAAAAGACATGAATGGAAAAAAAGTAGGTGGATCCTGCTTACATTTTTCTGAATCCTATAACTAGAATTTTAGTACAAACTCTATTTCCTTGCTATGAGAAGATTAGTATAGAATTCTTCATAAAAGAGCAATAGCAAATAATGTTTATATCAGGTTTTCTGAGGTAATATTAGTTATTTGCATGTGATGGGATGAGGAATATTGCATTCAATTTTACAAAATTCTGGAAGATGATCTTTGACAACTTGAGGAGGTGTCCAATCTTTAACATTCAGTCATGGCTCAGGAATTCTTTTTCCCCCTGAAGTTCTGGTATAACATTCATCCAGAAAAGTACGCAAATAATAATTGTACAGCTTAATGAATAAACACAGAGTGACCACACCTATGTAATCACTACCTATCTAAAAAGCAAAATTGTATTAGCACACCAAAAGCCCATCTTAGGCCCCAATCTTTAGAATAATGTAATAATAACATCTGCAGTGCTTAGACCAATTTAGTTCCAAAATTACTGAAAGTAAATAATGAATGATTCATGAATAGCTATTCCATGTTAAAAACTTTATTCACTTTGGAAGGAGACATGTTAATCATTCTTAATGTACTTTCTCCTGTTTAATCCCTTCAAGCCCTTAACCTGTAGTGATTCTTGGTAGAGTAAATGAATCTAAAGATAGTTCATAAAAAGAGATTTGTAGAGTTTACATCTGGAAAACAATCTCATATGGACTATATTTAAAATTTGCCATTGATCTGTCTTGCTCATTCCTATAGTTGATGAAGTCTCTCTGAAAAGTGAAGAAAAAAAAAAAACTTTCCTTTTAGAAGGATAAAACTGAAGGAAATGAGAAACATAACAATAAAAAAAAGATTAAGTCCTTCAGAAATTGGTTAATTGATTGCCTGACAATTATAACAGAAATGCTTTAAATCTGAAAGCCATCAATCCCTGACTCTGTTTTTCTCTTCAACTTAATTAGAAGAAAATAAAACACAAATGTATTCTTGTTTAGCTGGAACTTTGGGGAAATATGTAGGAAGTTATAGGCAATAAAGTACCAGCTGCTTCTTTGTTGCTAAGTTTATCAGAGAGTTAGCAGCAAATGTGTTTTTATAATTTATCATTCCTGCCTATTAAAGTTCTATGACTAGCTGCTTAGGAGAGGTTGTAAGCAAAAGCCATGTTACCAAAACTGAGTTAAAATGCAGCACAGAGATAAAAATGTGAAACAAAGTATCATCACTAACTAAAAGCACACATTTCTTTGGGAGATAGATATCGACAAATATTTGTAAGAAATATTTTCCCTATTATTTTCCAAATAAAATTGTTTCTCCATGATCTCATCAGCCTAATTATCTGGCAATAGTGACATGCCAGATGAAGAGTTCTGTCTGTATATCTTACACAAGGTGATAAATAAGAGTCTCTGATAGACTCTTGAAGAGAACAGAAGAACCAAAAGCTTTTAAACGTTAATATCTTACTGGCTTTACCTACGGTAATATAATCCAGGGACTATGGACCCCAAATTAGGATGTTTTTAGTATCCAAAGTAGTTGCTTGTATGCATTTTATGACAAATACTGATGAAGAAATATGTCCATAAAATATTTCAGCTCAAAAAGCAAGTTTATATGTAAACTACATATACATAGTATGTATACTATGATTCTTACTTTTAAATCATATCTATCATCTTGCATTGGTATTAAGATCACTGTTATCTTTATCTGACAAATCATTCTGAAATATAATACATTTTAAAGCTAAAGGAGCATTCTAAAGTCCTTTGTCTTCAAGCATACACAAGTTTTATAACAAACATCAAAAATATGCTCATTGGATAACGTAATTTAAATGTTTTTCTTTCTCCTGACCAAATAATTGGTGAATTGCTTACAATGATTAAGTGATTAGGCTCCTTAACTTAAAAAAAATGTACTTCCATATGTTGTCACAAAAACTCTTTAAAACATTCTTGCGTCACTAAAGGAGATAATGTCTGAGATTACACTGACTTTTATATTTTGGGATCTTTGGAGTAATGATGTTTTACATGACCAAAGACATCTCCCGAGCCTCTATAGCCATCTGATCTTTGATTTTTACCCCTTCCCAAAGTTGGCTGCAGACATCCTCAAGACACAGATGCATCTGTTCTTTCATCCATTCTTTTAGTTAGTGTTTATTAAGAAACTACCATGGGGCTTCCCTGGTGGCACAGTGGTTGAGAGTCCACCTGCTGAAGCAGGTGACACGGGTTTGTGCCCTGGTCCGGGAAGATCTCACATGCCACGGAGCGGCTGGGCCTGTGAGCCATGGCCGTTGAGCCTGCGCGTCCGGTGCCTGTGCTCCGCAACGGGAGAGGCCACAACAGTGAGAGGCCTACATACCGCAAAAAAAAAAAAAAAAAAAAAAAGAAACTACCACGTTTAAGATTGACATTTGCAATCCAAAAGAAGTGGGTTGTGTGTGTGTTGGAATATGTTTGGCTGAGAAGACAGAAAAATTCACAGGTTTTAAGACTCCAAAGAGAGAAATGAGGGAATTCTAATAGCTATGACTCAAACAAGTTCCTAGTAAGTCCCATGCTAAATAAAACAACTATTCATTGGGTGTTAATAGCTTTCGTACTTTCTAGTAGAAAAGCAGAAATTAAGTAATTTGCCCATGGGTACACAGTTTCTCATTTATGAACAGTAATGTCACCTGATTCATGGAGTTTGGGAGAAAATTAAATGAGTTAATATATGTAAAGTATAGTGCCAGCTAAATTGATAAGTACTCATTAAATAACAGCTACTATTATTGTTATTACCATGCTGGGTACTATTCTAAGTACTTTAAGTACATTATTTAATTTGATCTTCACAATAGCTTCATGTGGTAGATAACATCATTCCCTTTTTATAATTAGTAAACTATGAATTAGAAAAATTAAGTAACTTGTCCAATGACACACAACTAATATGTGTTGAAAATACAATTTGAACTGAGACAATCCAAGGTTCACGCTCTTAAAAACTATGTTACGGACTCAGAAACTAAAGAGCTCTTGGAGAACAAGGCAGAGTCTAACAGGAAAATAACTCAGACCCAGTATTCAAGGAAGCTCCAGATTCACACGTTTTGCTTGATCTTCTGGACTTGAACTCCCTGGGAGTCCAAAACCAGATCAAAGACACATCATCAGTTCTACAGAGGCAGAAAAAAGTTAAACTCAAGTGGCTTTGGGGGTAGGAAGAGGGACTGTCTGCAGTTGGGCACAAGGGACCTACTTATGGAAAATATTCTAAAATTCCTCTGTAAGGCTTTTTTTGGGGGTGGGTGGGAGGGAATGTTCTAAAATTGGGTTAATTTTAGATGATGTTAATTCCACACAACTCAGTAAATTTACTAAAAATCATTGTATTGTACACTTAAAATGGTGGTTTTATGGTATGTATATACATTATACCTCAAGAAAGCTATTATTTAAAACAATTTTTTAGCCCAGTGCATCCTGGAGGTTGCCCATGCCAGTGTTTAACCACATGTGTGGTGTGAACTTACAGGCATCATGTTGTGAAGAGATGGGGTCTGCAGTGACTCACGCAATCAGGAATTTCAACCTAGAGAACCGGGCGCAATGGGAAATCAGCATGATGAAGCCCTTCCCCGCTCCCAGGCACCCCTCCACCAAGAACCTCCTGCGAAAGCAGATGAGCAGCCATCCAGAAATTAAGGGAGAAATTGCTAGAAAAATGGCAAACTGCTGTCATTACTAAAAGATGTGTATGTCGATTCCAAAGATCCCGTGTCTTCTGTGCAGGTAAAGGATGCTGGAAAACGTCAGAAGCCAAAGGAGTTCAGGTTGCCGGAAAACCATCATCCTGACATGATGAATATTAAGAACATTCCCAAAGGCAAAATTTCCATTGTAGAGGCACTGACACTTCTCAATAATCGTAAACTTTATCCAGACTGCTGAGAAAATAGCAAGATGTAAATTCTCTTCTTAAATATTTCATAACTTTTGAAGTCAAAAATCTTACCCCCTGAAGGCAAGAAATCAATACAATCAAAATGAAGAGAATCTTGAAATTACTTTTCCTTAATGTACCCTGTGTCCCCGTGCCCTGTTTATTTTCTCATTTTTAGCATATTAAATTATATAAATTTAAAAAATAAAATTAAGATAAAATAAATAAAAATTGTAAACAAACCAATAAAAGATATAGATATTATGTTTCTGCTCTAATCAACCCTGAATCTCCAAGTTGGGCCTAATGAATCGATACTTGTTAACTAAATCTATAATAGTTTTTCACTACTGTGAAATAAATGACCCTAAAAACTAGTGGTGTAAAACAACTTTTTCATTTTATTAATACCACAATACTGTAGGTGAGAAATATGAGCAGGGCTCAAATGGGTGTGCCTTTGCTTCTCTAGTCATTGAGGAAACTCAGTGGTACTCTTCTGGTAGATGGGATGGTCTGGTGGGTCCAAGATGGTTTCAATCACATGGCTGGAGTCTGGGGTTGAATAAGTCAAAGAATAAGACTGACTGCCAACCAGGGGCGCCTCATGTGGCCTTTCCATGTAGCTTAGCATGTCACAAGATAATGGCCTCAGAATACTCAAACTTCTAACATGGTGGCTCAAAGCTCCTAGTGAACACAATGGAAGCTGCATCAGTTTTATGACCCAGCCTTGGAAGTCATACACTACTACTTGTGTGTAGTCTATCAGGCAAAGCAGTCACAGCCTTCCTAGGTTCAAGAAGAGGGGAAATAGAATTCACTTCTTGTTGGTGAAGAATAAGGTCACATTGTAGAGGAACATGTGAGACTGGAGATAGTGTTATGGTCATCATTTAAAAATACAGTCCATTGTCATAATAGTTTACAACAATAATCACCATTAATAGAGGGTTCAGCAAAGTCTGTTAATTCTTCAAAACTTCAAATGTCTGAAACTTTGAGGCTATCACACATCATGATATGTAAATTAGAAGGAATTTGGAGGGTTCATGGCAAAATTCCCAAATACCTCAAGAAATTCACACAAGAAACTTGCTTCCTGGAAAAATCCTGACTTTCAGGCATGATTATACACTTAATTTCCCTTGTGCTTCCTTATGAAAACAATTCGTTTACATAAAAAATTAGTTTAATTTCCTTTTAGTTTGAGATTCTAATACAGTAGCTGAATACCGCTGTAAACTGTCTCCTTATAAAATATTTAATGCTGACTATGGCCATTTTTATTCATGCATTTCCTAGATGGAATATGACATTTGATGACTTTTGCCCAAAATAACCAATTTTTAAATTACAGTCACAAATGCATTACATTTATCCTATGTTTTAGTAAACATTTTAGAGCATATGACAGAAACATATTATATTAAAAACAGGTTTAATTTAAAACCCCTTCAGTTTCCTATACATCAACCTCTGAAATTCCAACCCAGAAACTTTTCAAAAAAGTGAGTTAGGTGAAGGAAATGAAGAGAAAGGGAGGAAAAAATAAACCAAAACCAAACAATTAAACAAAGGGCAGAAAAAGTGGTTTTAATCTCTGGTTTGGCCATTAACAACCATTATGTGACCTTCCACAAGTCACTTAAGGTCTGCTGGGTTCAGTCCTCGTATGCCAATGAGGGGCTGGACTGAATCTATGTGTTTTCTGTTGTTGTTGCTGTTGTTGTTGTTGTCGCTTTTGGTGATGGAGGTGTGACTTAAACAATAAAAAGCACTTCCAGAAAAAATACATTAAAGCTAAACATACATGATTGGAGTTATTCTGGTTGAAAAGTGGGTGAGGTCCTCTGGAGACCAACCCACTCAACCTCCCCTAATCACCAGCTCCTCTGCCACTAACCCCTATACCAGCTACTTTTTTTTTTTTTTTAAATAACTATCATGGAATCCTATCTCTAAAACATAAAATTTGAAAGTCACTAGATTAGATGGTCTCTAAAGGATCCTCCTTGAAGAGCAAATACTCTTAGGAGCTAGAAGAGTAACTACTGGGTAAATTTTTGTATAACAAATGTGATTACCCTAATGGGTAGGACCATGGATATACATGTGTATTCATAAATATGCCTTTAACAATAAATGAGTCTATGCATTTGATTTTCTGTGCGAATATATAATTTTAGATATATAATAAAAGCAACTACTATCTAGGAGATAGTATCTATCATTAGGTAGTGAGAGAGTACCTAATGAAGTATTAAGGTTATCTACCATCTCAAAGCAATCTTAAACACAGTTACCAGTTTCATTTTTTTCACATGAGGAAACATAAGCTTGGGAAGGTTTAGCAACTCGCATGGGGTCAACAGCTAGAAAGGGGTAGACACAATATTTGAATGTGGAATGATCTTAAGCCAGAGTATATGTTTGTTTGTTTGTTTGTTTTTCCCCCATTGTATCAGTAGGTTTCCCGTCTCTGTGAGTGGTTGCTCCAAGGAGCAAGTGGTTTGGGGCTTTCTCCTGAAGAATGGGTTGGGGCTTAGTCCCTGACACTGAGCTGGGATGGTGTCAAAACTGAGGATCAAGTGCCCCATATTCCAAGGAAATGATGCAGTGGATAGTGTTTGGAGAAAGGAGGGATGGAAAGGTAGTTAGGCTTCAAGCTTCCATCTTGCCCCTCTCTCTCTTCCTTTTTGCCTCCTGATTTGATGAAAACCCTTATGATTAGAAAATAAATGTGGGGGGAATGATGTACATATTTATACCTGATCACATAAGCTGCCTCTGGTTATGAGCCATCTATAGCCATAACTAATGGCAGACATACGCACAGGAATGTGTGCGTAGGTGTGTGTATTCTTCTCTACCTAGTAGAGAAAGGGTAAGAATCTTTGTACCCCTAGTTTTGCAGGATCCTATATGTGTCTGCTTGTATGTTTTGCTAATGATCTAGGCTTTCCATCCCTTTAACCTATGAGACTATTTAAAACTAGAAATGACCTTGTATAGCAACTGGTTCAACTTTTCATTGACTCAACCACAGTCACACAACTAGTTCGTATGTGGGCTGAACCTAGAATTTCTCAACGCTGACATCCTCCAGTTAAGGGAATCTTGCAAACCAAGACTGTACACACACTAACATGAATATGCTACAGGACAAACTATTAAAGTAAGAAAGCAACTTAGAGAAAACCTATTCCTCACTCCTTTATTTTTTAGATTACAAAAGTGTCACCCAGAGAGATGGAAAAATTGTAATATTTTAAAGTAAATAACAGATGCCAATCTAGAGCTTCTATCCATTATACATTGTGGTTAGAGATAATTTTATTAAACCAAATCAAAGTAGTGTGTACCACTGGTGAGATCTTAACCCTCTCTGAGAAATATACATTTTTGAATACAACTCTCCTTTTGTTATTTATAAACTTTCTCGAAGACAGGAATTAACGTTTCATATGTTTTTTGCCCTTTTTGCATAGTGACTTATCTACAGTTAGTGCTAAAGAAGCATTTATTTGACTAATAACAGTCTTAAACTTAATGACAAACACCAGTGCAATACTTAAGTACAAATGAGTCTATATTGTGTTAAAGAACAGCTGCAGAAGACCCACCCGATCATGCATCCTATTGCCTCAGGTCACCCATATATAATTAGTTTTAAACTACCTAAGGCATTTTCAAGACAAATTAACTAATAAATGTAAGTATAAATTTGTTTCTTTAGAAGAGACTATTTAAATTGTTCTGAAAATATGCCTCTCTAAGCCTGAAGGCAAAAATCATGCCACCACTCTGCCTTTGCTCTTTCAAACCAAATACAGCTTATTCTAAATTTATCTTATCTGTCTTATTTTTTTAACTCTATAATTAGTTAATATCATTAATGCCTTCATTATTATTTTATTATTCTTAGACCCTTTCTAAGATTTCTGGCATTATTCCTGTGATCCACACAGAGAAAGATGAAAAGAGTTCAATTTTTCTCTGGGTTGGAATACAAATGGTCTCCTCAGTTCCAAAGACTGGTGATCTTTTTGATCTTGACACTTAGGGGAACAATTTAAAGTTAAAAAATGGGTGAATAAAAAGAATGTCTATTTGGGTTTCTTTGTGATAAGGTCCAAAAGGAAATTTGAATTCTCCCTGCCAAAAATCTCTGGAGCTATGTAAACCATTGAAAGGCAGGTGGTGATTTTTTTTTTCCTTTTCAGGGATTCTACAACTAAAGAAGAGGAGGACATAAGTCTAGAAAGAAATGGATATAGAATAGGATACTGATCAGCATGAGATCATGACTCCAGTTTCCTTAGATAAAGAAATTCTAACGATCCCCAGAAAGAAATTCTAAATTTCTAATAAAGAAATTCTAACAATCTAACAATCCTTTTAGGTGATTAAAATACGGACTACACATGTATATACTTACACACACACTTAAATTTAGTACATCATAGTAAAGTGTACTCACAGTTTGCTCATTCATTCAACAAATAATTTAGTGCCTACCATACACCAAGCTATAACCTGGGAAAATCTGGTTAAAATGCGTTCTAATTGCTAGATTTTGGAGTACCAGTAAATGATCTTATTCATTTCTTATTCAATCTGAAATTCCTGAATCTGGGTGGTCATAACAAATCCTTCAGTAATAGTTCCAACATTTTTCCATACAATAACATAATCTGGGTAGCTTTAAAAAAATATATTGCTTCTGAGGCCCACCCATACATCTATTTAGTCAGAATTCCAGTTTTAGGGGATGGCAAATGGGTGGTTGTTTTTGCTGTTGTTTTTAACCCCTTCAGTCATTTTAATGCAGTTTGTTTGTGGACCAGAGTTTTGGAACCACTGGTCCTGGGTTCATCATCTTTATTCCTAACAAAAAACTATCCTTGACTAAGTCAGTTAAGGGACATATTACATAAACCCATTACAACAACTGCTCCAAAGGGACTATTCCTACTCAGATAGTGGCACTGCCATGTCTATTAAAATTAGAAGCACACTAGATTGGAGGCTTATTTCAGGGGAGATGCTTCCTTTTTATTTATTATTTTTTAAATTATTTATTTATTTTTTGAAGTAAAACTGACATATTATTTTCAGATGCACAATATAGTAATCCGATATATTTAAACATTATTGTATATATATAACTGATTCATTTTGTTGTAAAGCAGAAACTAACACACCATTGTAAAGCAATTATACTCCATTAAAGATGTTAAAAAAATAAAATAAACATTATGAAATGATCACTATGATAAGTCTAGTTACCATCTGTCACCATACAAAGTTATTACAATATTATTTACTATATTCCCTATGCTGCACATTACATCCCCATGACTTGTTTTATAACTAGAAGTTTGTACTTCTTAATCCCCTTCCCCTATTTTGCCCATCCCCCCAACCCATAACCACTGGTTTGTTCTCCTTAAATAGCTTAATATTATACTCACTTAAAATTTTACCCTCTTCCATCCATAACTTTTTAAAAACCTCAAAATATGGGTACCTGCAGAACTGCACATGTATGAAAAGATTCGTGGATGATTTAACTTTTCCAAATTCTCTCAATACATTTATGATAAAGTTAGCTAGAATCCAATTCTATTTATTATTTACCACTCTTAATTCTCTCTTTCTCTCTCTTTTCCTCATATTTTGCTCTATCTACTGAATGACTACTTATCCTTCAATACCCAGGATACTTACTGGAAATTTTTCTTCATACCCCTACAATGTAATCCCCAGGGCAGAAGGCATATTTGAAATTTTGTTCACTGACATATTGTCACAGAAAGGACAGAGCTCGGCACAAAGTAGGTGCTCAATACTTATTTGTTGAATAAGTGAATAAATAAATGAACAATAAATAAATAAATCTCATTATTTCTATTCCTGTAGCACCAAGGCATTATTAGTTAAAACGAACTTATTGGTAATTTAGCAATGGCTAGCAGTAGTTAGTATAAGTATTTTAGCACTTGTCATTTTGCATTATAATTATTTGTTTCCATGACTGACTCAAGCTATGCCTTGTGTATATGTCTCAGTCTCACTCAATGCATGGCATACGGTACACATTCAATAACCGTTACCTGAATGAATGGATAAATAGAACAAGCTATCCCTCAAGATTCATATTTAATTTATTACAAATCTGATACCAGTAAATTTAGATTATTTAAACATGATTCAAATACAGAAATTTAAGTGACTATTTCAATTCATGACAACATTCTCTATTGGCTGGAGAAACATAAATTCCAAGGGGGTAATATAAATACATCTGGGGAACATCATTCATTTCAGTGCTCATATTTCATAATCAAGCAAGTAAAAATAGATTATTTTATCAAGGTTTATGTTTGGATAAGTTCTTATGCAATAATATAATAAGGAAAATACTTTGTTTTAATTTAAATTATTGCTTACCAGTTTTACCATTACATGTCTGAATCCTGAAAGAAAGTCATTCAGTAAGAAATAGAATCTAAATATTGTCCTATAGTGGTACCTTTGCCTCTGTATCCTTTTTAAAGTATCAATTAGTATCAATGGAGTAGAATGTTATGTCTAAATTGTAAAAGTTCTAAATTGGATAAAGAGGAACTATAATACATATTCAAAAGGCTTCAAAATAAGACATGGAGTAAGTTAAAACCCATATTATATAATAGATGATTATTTTTCACAATATAAAATTGATAGGCTTTTATAAATACAGTTGACCCTTGAACAACATGGGTTTGAACTGAATGGGCCACTTATACACAGATTTCTTCTTAATAGTAAATACTACGGTACTACACCATCTACACTTGGTTGAATTTGTGAATGTGGAACCATGGATATGGAGGAAGAGTAAATACAGAGGGCCAACTCTAAATTATACTCTGATTTTTGACTCTGATGCCCCATCCCCCTCATTGTTCAAGGGTCAGCATAATACATTTTGGAACAGATTACAATTACTAATTTTACTTATGCAATAGTATGTGGGTTAAACAAAAATGGAGGCATAATTACATTGGTGAAACATACTTTTCTAACCCATAATAATCATCTTGATATGTTATGACAGGTGGATTTGAAGTTTTCTGATTCATCACTGTAAAAATAATTTATAAAATATAAAAAATAGTAAAATTGTTAAAAATCAGCAAAAACATCCACATACACAAAGATGCCTATTGTTTGGAATTTATTAGTCAGCTTTAGATACCATATGTGTTGACTGCTACACTTGAAGGAAAAAAGCATTATGCCTACAATTCAACAAAAGTCTGAAGTCTGGAATATCTGGAGCAAAGAAAATGTGTTATATAACTTCCAATACAATATGGAATCAGGAAGCCAATGGTTTGTAATTTGAAAAAGAAAATGAAGGTATTTTTTGGCATCAAGTTCCTCAAGAAGAGTGAAGGAGAAATAAATGAAGGAAAGAAAAATCTTTTTATGATACCCAGGATAAGATGAATTCTGGTTTGATTTCATCAATAGCAGTCATAAGGAATACCATTTAAGGGGTTAATATGGGATAAACAAGCAAAGATTACTTAAAGTTGCACAGGAGGCAAAGTAATTAGAGCCTTCAGACTTTTGTGGATTAGGATTAATCATGGCACATGTGAGCCAGAGATTTGAAACACGAAGAATGGTAACAACATGAGATCCAATGGTGGAAAGAAGAGCAAACATTCTGAAAACCCCCAGATTGAGTAAAATTAAACGGATGTCCTTACCTCAAGTCTACTCATAGCTTTTAATATGCAATGCCTAACACACAAAAGGTTCTAACTTACTCCATAAACATTTTTTCACTGAAGCATGCAGTGTTTCTCAAACAGAATGCTCAGAAGAATCCCTTCATAAGCAGGCATTTGGGAAGCTGCCAAAGCATAGGGAAGCACTAATGTTCTAGAGAATACTCTTTGGGAAATGCTGTTCTAAACTGCTGAAATAATGAACATAATTTTGAAAAAAAAAAAACGTTTATAGTAAATCCATGTTTTTTGATGTTTTGCTTAGTTTGTGTTCACTGTGATTTTGGCGTATCTGTGACCTCTTTTCCAACAGTTTCCCTTTAATTGAGGACTTGACTAGATTTCTAATTTACAATATTTATATAATATTTCTGCCTTCTTTTCATTTAGATATCAGGAGGCTGTTATAGATGGAAGACAAACTTATAAATGTACCATTTCCCTTCAGAGTTAACGGTATCTATCTTCTTGATTTTTTATTTCATCTTTTCTTTTGTGAGTTACATATTTTTCTTCCAGAATAAAACTCTGCCAAAGATCTCTTGAAAGCTCATAGATACAAAATGCACTTTCAACCAATATTGGTTTGTAGACACTTGATGTCAATGATGCAATTTTGCTTACTATCTTAAAAAGTCATTTATGACACAGACATATATTTCTTTTTTACTTTGATAGCCAAAAATCACAGACAAAATTTCAGTCTACTGTGAGGGCACCACACTGCTCTGAACTACCTGAACTGCCAGTGAGATGTTTTTGCTTTTGTTAAAGACGTTCTTGCCAGTATTCTGAATCAAAGCAGGACTGGAATAAAATGCTATTATTTGAATAATAACTTTCTAGTAAACTCATCCTAACTTTCCATGTTCCACTGAGGTTAGGCTTCACAAATATAAGCAAAATTTTCTTCAGGTCAGACACTTCTCCTTGGAGAGCAGTGCTTCTCAAACTTTAAGACACCTATGAATGACTTGAGGATCTTATTAAAATATAGATTCTGATTAAGTTGGTCTGAGGTGAGGCTTGTTATTCTGCATTTCTTATAAGTCAATACCGCTGGTTGCGGACCACGTTTTGAGTGGCAAGGTTAAAGTACATGAAGGGTCACTGTTGACTTGGAAACAAATTCCCCCAGTTTCTATGGAATGTACTGCCTAGCATCCAGCATATCATAACTTAAACATTGTAAGAATATTTATTCTCTTTTCCCCAAATACATCTGTATAAAGATTTATATTTTAAGAGCCAGACCTGGCCCAATGCTCTCAGAAGAACTACAAATAGCTTGGGTTACTCTTTTTTTCCACTTGAGTTGTCATTTTCCCCCAAGGCATTCTTACCTTTATATCATTTACAAAAGAAAACACTTATACAATAGGATATGGCAAACCAATAAACTCTGCTCTTGGTCTATCATAACCTTTCTATTATACTCAGGACATGATGACCCATTTTACAAAATATAATGCAAATATTGTTAAAATCATCCCAGGACTAAAGAGGACAGCTTTCATATTCTAGTAAGTGTGTGTGTATATTTGTAATTTATATTCAACCAATCCACCTTCACAAAATTGTAGATGGCACCTGTTTTTTCAAACTGTTGGCCCCTCTCTCAACTCTATTACAATGTTTTAGTGTGACTAGGTGTCACCAGGAAGATTATTTAAAATGCTAATTCCATGCCTACCCCAGGAGAGTCTCATTCTATAGGTCTGGAGTGAGGCCTGAGAATCCACATTTTAGCAAATACCTCTTGCATTTCTAGTGTAATCGAAAAGTTTGAGGAATACTGCCCTAGGAGCAATCCTGACCAAAGTTCCAACATCAATCCACCCTTGCTACTAAAGGCCTGATATTGTTCATTATTGAAACTTTTACACTTTCCAAAGGTTCTGTTTTCAAATATACTCCTGATCCACAATTAGCCCATTTGTCACTGTTTTGATAATATCCCTGGTTTCACCATTCCTTCTTGGACTTAAGGACCTTAACTCATATGTCTTCTCTAGGGATTACAGTTTATCTTCCAGACCAGACACTTTTGAGAGAAATAGGTAGCACAATTAATAATTATGCCGGGATAATTGGAATAAACTGGAACCGTCCTGAGCAGACTACATCATACTGAACTTGAATCCTAAATCAGGGAACTCTTTATGTAATACTTTTCTACACATACCCACACAACTCATTGACAGGTATAAACTCAAGCAACTGGGCTTTTGTTTAGGCATTGTATCAACACTGACTCATGTCCCTCTCCTCTAAGTATTGATTTATCTAGTTAATCATGGAAGGACATTCAGAAAAATAACCCTTTTCAATTTTAACAGGATCAAAGTACACTTAAATGGATGTTCCATGTTCATATGGAGAAACTGAGGACAATTCATGCAACGTAACGAGATTATATAGCGCATTAAGGAAAACAGACATATATTCTAAAGCTTACTTCATCCTTCTGCCTATTATATTAAATTGGAATTTTTAAAGACAATTAAGATGAAAATACCACCTTTAAAATTGTTTCTAGTGCATTAGATTAAAAGAAAGCAACAAACTAAGTTGAAAGTTTTAAAATGTAGTGTAGTATTAGTAAATCATATACTCCAGGCTAACCTTACAGGTATGTGTTATTTTTATAAATTAACTAGAACTGGTTTAACCCTAGGGTCAGGTTCAAGTGGTGTACACCAGCAGTCAGATTACAACTTGATGCAAATTTTGTCTCATTAAAAAAGTCACACACTGCTCCACTTCATTTGCAATATAATTATACATGTGGCCAAGGTCAGAAGATTTTCCTTCTATTGCTTTCACTGAAGGAATTCAGTTTTTTTTTTAAATGCAGCTAAACTGTGGGAAAGATTTCCTAATTTATTTTCACTTGAGGAAATAGCAAACTTGTAAAAACCTCAGAGGTTTTGTGCTCATTTTTGAGGTTTTTTTGTTTAAAAAAAAGAAATCATATAAAAAATCTGCTCATTTTAGATTTTGAGAGAGGATATACTGTACTATAATTCTATAGTAAAAAATAGAATTTTTCTCAGTGTAAAAAACTCTCATTCTATAATTCCCAGAGAAAAACAGAAAATTATTAGTGTCAAAATAGCTAAAATTCCCATAACTTAGTGGTGATATGAATTTTAAAAAGTGTGTTTAAATTGTGCTCAAACACACAAAATATGATAAATGAGGTCCTACTAGAAATGAGAAGAGAAATATGGTGCTTTTATTTATTTATTTATTAATAGCTCTTGAGTATAATTGCTTCACAATACTGTGTTAGTTTCTGTTGTACACCAAAATGAGTCAGCCATATGCATACACACATGTCCCCATATCCCCTCCCTCTTGAGCCTCCTTCCCACCCTCCCTATCCCACCCCTCTAGGTCATCGCAAAGCACAAAGCCGATCTCCCTGTGCTACGCTGCTTCTTCCCACCAGCTAACTATTTTACATTCGGTAGTGTATGTCAATGCTACTCTCATTTCGCCCCAGCTTCGCCCTCCCATCTCCTGTCATCAAGTCCATTCTCTATGTCTACATCCTTATTCCTGCCCTGCAACTAGGCTCATATTCCATATATATGCGTTAGCATATGGTATTTGTTTTTCTCTTTCTGACTTACTTCACTCCAAGTGATGGACTTAGAGATAACAGACTCTAAGTCCATCCACCCACCTCACTACAAATAACTCAATTTTGTTTCTTTTTATGGCTGAGTAATATTTCCATTGGTGCTTTCAGATCACTGAGATGCATCACCACTTTTAGGTTCTTGGTTCAAATTTATATTCTAATATTCTCTGGCCTCAAGATATTTTCAGTCACTTCCTTCTTCTATAGTTAAATACAATTATTTTAATGTACATTTTTTTTGTCTATTAGGTGCTACTAGAATTTTTCTAGGTGAACATTTATCTTACATACTCTATCTCAGTTAATATTCTCAGATAATCACAGTTGATTTAACTTACAAGATTTATCAAGGTCTTAAAAATATAGAGAGAGCTCTTTGCTTCATTTAGGAGCAAATCACTTCCTCACTACTATGTTTCCAAATGTGTTACTTAATGAAGTATTTAATTTCATTATGAATCTTTAAAAATTGTTTTTCCCACAAACAACAAGCAGTTGATGAGAGAAATATGAAACAGAAACATTTGGATTTTTTAAATAAAGTAAAAGCTGATATTTGCTACAGAACTCT
Organism: Delphinapterus leucas; assembly: GCF_059928025.1. Lineage (NCBI taxonomy): Eukaryota > Metazoa > Chordata > Mammalia > Artiodactyla > Monodontidae > Delphinapterus > Delphinapterus leucas. The sequence continues at coordinate 24,820,779 of NC_143136.1, read as the reverse complement.
GAAATGAGAATGCAAAAATATTTAATATTATACAAAAATAGAAAATTACTATAGCAGGTATTTTTTTGTTGTCTTAGGGGACTATACTAAGTATTGTTTAAGAAGAGAAACTGACTTTAAACAAGGTTCTTTTAGTCATCTAAAACTGTTAGAAAGTAACAATTTTGAAAGTATTCCAGAAATGTCTCAATTTTTTTGATAAGTTGTATTATTTGCATATATATAACCCATAAGGTATTTTCAAATTTTCAGTTTTTTAGCTGCCCTTTACTTTTCTTACTATTTAAAAGAAGATTAGGTTACAGTTTCACAGTCAAATTTCACTTCCTTTGTTGTTCTTCAGCATATGCTTTCTTCATTGATTCTAATAGCTCTTGGTTGTTCAACAGTAAGAGGCATCTCATATTAAACAGGCTCAGACTACCCCTATTTGATTAAATGACAAAGAAACTCTTTCCACACTTGAATCATGCTCCTCAGAGCCGCCTTCTCTAGGCCCCAACCTGTCCTTGGCCAGCTTCATCCAGTTTCATCAAGAAACTGATTCCGTTTAGCAAAGGTTCCCTCACCCTTGGTATCTGATTCCGTTTAGCAAAGGTTCCCTCACCCTTGGTATCTGATACCCAGGATATCTGATCAAATTCTTCATCTCCCACTTTCAATATCTTAACATTCTGGACTGCCTTCAGCAAGAATCCTGTTTAGTAGTTCTAACAAGAATGGCCCCAGCCTTGATGTTTTCTCTTAGCAATTTTCCATTCATTAACCCCCACTCTGCTCTTTGGTTATAAATCTCCATTTGTCTTTGTTCTATTCAGAGTTGAGTCTGATCTCTATCCCCCATTGCAGTAGTACTTCCCTCTGAAATAAAATATTCTTTACTGCCTTTAACAAGTGTTATGAAGTATTTTTTTAAACCAGAAAGACCCAATATATGCCCCATAAAAATAGTAAAAATAAAGCATTTATTTAGTCTTTAGCTACCTCAAATTATATTGCAGGAGAGCATGAATAAATAGAGAAATCAAACTGGTCAGAGGCTATCCTCATTCTCATCAGGTTGGTCTATGACTTGACCTTGAGTTTCAAAGAACTATCAGGGAGCCATGGGGCAAGGAAACCAGTAGGAAATGGATAATCTAGAAAGTGCTATGAATCTTCTATGAAGAACAATTATAGAATTACTATATAATAATCAAGACTTTACTTTTTAGAGATAATACATTGAATGCATAGAAAACTAAAGTAGATTGATTGGAGAGTCCTGAGAAAGTTAATCAGTAAAACCAGAGTATTCTACTTCCCAGAGGGATTGTTATTGGGAGACGATGAAGAGATTGTGAAATCAGGAATGGGAAGATCAATATCTGACAGGGTAAATGACTTCGGCTCTGTCAGAGAATCTACAGAGTTTAAGCTGAAATTCTTTCCTTCCTGTCAAATTTGAAGGTGGTCCGTATAATGCATTCCTGTCCCACATAGCTCCAATAGCACCACAAAAACTCAGAGCTTGTGCACAAAGAAAGAGTAGGAACAGCCACACAAAGAAAGTCCACTCCTTGGGTAACTTGGCAGCCGTTGCAGGCATGTTTTAGAAAGTACGTTAAAGTAGAATAGATCTATTTGTGATTCAGCATTGGTATGTATTTGCTTAAAATTAAAGCAGGGATAACTAGAGCTATCTGAATAAAACTGTAATACAAAATTTGAAATATGAACTTTGGAAAATTATAGATTCAGAATCTTGTGAAATTGATGGACGAAAACTGAAAGAAAAAAAAAGGGTCTTTCTACATCAAACCAGTATAGAAAGGATAGGACTAACAAGTGCCTCCACAGATGTAGAACATGGTCAGTGTGGAAAGATGACCTGCAAAAATCAGTACAAACACATTTTCATGTAAAATTGAGGTAACAGTAGCACTTATTTTGGGGTGTTACTTTAGAAAATAATAATGATACTGAACACTTCCTACATACTAGATTGTTACTCTGAGTCCTGTTAGAAGCAGATGCCGAGACTATAGTAGACATATAAGAGATTCATCAGGGTAAATGCCTATGAGGGAAAATACACAGTGCATGAGACCATAATGCAGTCTAAATTTGTAAGGAAGAGAGGGAAGGAAGGGTGATTGGGTGGAAGTCTTAAACTGCTGTGCAGTTCTAAAATAGTTTCACAAAGCCAATGATGAGTCCTGAAGCCAAAGCTGCATGAAACAAGAGTCCCATGTCTCTCAAGAATGCTTGGATTAGTAGCCATGTCATGCTTAGTCATTTGCTGGGAGCTATCATGGAAAGTGTAGCTTCAGCATTTTAGTAGTCAGGAGTAACCAAGGTTAGAGACCTGAAAAGGAAATTTTCATGGCTGCCACATAGACATTGCACTAGGAAATTAATAAGCATTAGCTGCTATGATCATTTTTTAAAATTATTTTCACATTATAATTTTTTTTTCTTTAAACTCTCTGTATACTGACTCAACTTTGCATATAGCATATTATAAATGAACATTTCATGTTGTCAATTTGTGTAACATTCTAACAGCTGGAAGTTTGCTTTCCAGGACAGTTTGCTTTTTTGAATATCAGAAAGGGTACAAATTTTGAGTATTTTAAATGGACAGGTTTTTGAGTTGAAGAGATGCCTGAAGTTTGGGAAGGGCACCTGTCATTCGTCAATCACAATGGCTTCCTTTTTATCAGTTGAATATCCAGGTGTACTTTTGAGAAAGGATCCTGCATCTAACAAAAGTCTGAAACTTATTGTTTTTATTGGTTTTTGTCCTGATTATTCTGTGAGAGTTATTAAAATTTTTTAAATGCTTATTTTAGTAATAAGAATCATGAGTCATATTAACTTAATAAAAAGCAAGACAAAGATGCTGAAGGTCTTGAGTCTTTAGCCTCACATTCATGAAAACAAAGCCATATCTCTGTGTTTTCAATTATGAAGGGGAAATTAATGCCCCAACAGTACTTACTCCTGGCTGATGGTCCCAGATATTACTTTAATAAGCAGTATGTGCCATTTTTTACAAGATCATTAAACTTCCAATCTCTTTTATGAGTTATGAATAGATTATATTCTAGTTCCTAAACAATGACTTCCCATTATACAACACTGGAGTTTTATAAACATATTTTCAAAATACTACTCTTCTTATTCATATTTAGCTTCTAATTTATGAACAAAGAAGGCCCAAGCTTTTACATCGTCTATTTACGGGCTCTCTTTTATTTATAACTAGTGGAATTATTCCATTAATCTTTAAACCATGAATTTCTATTTTTTCTACTTGTCAAGTAACTCTCAATTCAAATGATCAACAATAAACCCCACAGTACCAACCTGAAATTATGATCTTAATGATTTTATAGATTATATTTTTCATTTCATCAGCCAGGTCACCCAAGAACATGTTCAATAATTTCATGTGTCTTTGGAACATCATCCAATATTCCCCTGATCTACAGCTCAAACCCAGGCTGACACTGAACCACTAATAGTACTCTTGTGACTTTAATACTTTTCTACATGGGACTCTAAGTCTCAAGTGATTCCTACCACACACTTCCAGTAAGCACGTATCATGTAGAAATAAAGTCAATGCTGAGAGACAGAAGTAAAAACTATCTATTGCTTTACCTATACTTGTTATTCTGTCACACTCCAGAGTATTCAGATGAAATTAAATTATGTCTGTTCATTTTGATCCTAAAGTAATAGGAATAACACATGATTTCCTTGTTATAATAGAACAATGCTATAAATCACTATGTACTACCACATAAAATTCTAAATGCATTGAATAGAACAGAAATTTATAATAGGGTTTTTCTGAATTTGAAAGAAGGCCAAAAAAGCATAGATTTCTGACTTTTATAAGTAAAGGACCTAGAGAAAGCAATCCCTGTCATCTCATTCTAAGCACATAAGTTCAACAAAATGCATTGCAAAACAACCCATAACATTAGTATTATGCATAGTTACTTTCAAAGCTTTAATAAATTAGATCTATTTCTTGTCACATAAATACTGAAAAAGTACCATTCTTGATTCTGCAAAGAGCTGCATACATTTCACAAGTCAGACTAGGTTATTTAAACTTAATTTTATGTATTAATTTTTCATGCTTAAGCCATATTTTATATTTCTACCTATGTTTACATTTGCCAAATATTTATACTACTGTTTATGTTATGTACAGCCATTCTTGAGAACTCATTTCTTATAATAAATGATATATAAAGAATAAAATAATTCTAATCAAAATTATTTTTCATTTTTATATAATTGCTTTATCCTAAAACCAAAGCCTTGATATTCTGTTTTCCAAGGAATAAAAAATAAAGAATCTTCTTAAAACCCTTTCATAGTACATGCCAGTAGTGGGAAAAACTTAAGAAAGAAAGAAAGAAATTGTGGTTATATAGATGGGACTACCAATTTGACTGTATCACAGAAGAAGGCATTACATACCAGTAGATACTAAAGAAATATAAAGGAATTAATATGTCTGAGCTTAGTGTTCAAAAATAAATATTTAAAGCAAGTTTCTCAGCCTCTCTACTGCTGACATGCTGGTGCTGGATAATTCTTTGTCAGTGGAGCTATCCTGTGCACCACAGAGTATTTAGCAGCATCCCTGGCTTCTATCCACTAGATGCCAATAGACCCGCCCCACCCGCTCCTTCACTCCCCTCCAAATACCCCAAATGGTGACAACAAAAAATGTCTCCAAACATTGTCAAATATCCCCTGGGGGCAAAACTGCTCTCAGCTGAGAAACGTGAGGTAAAGATAATAAAACAACTTATAACTTCAATGAGGAATAGTAATAATAATCACATAAACTTGATTCCTCACTATATGCTAGTCAGCCTATTGACTACTTTTATGAGTATTTTTTTTTTTCTTTTCGGTATGCGGGCCTCTCACTGTTGTGGCCTCTCCCGTTGCGGAGCACAGGCTCCGGAGGCGCAGGCTCAGCAGCCATGGCTCACGGGACAAGCCGCTCCGTGGCATGTGGGATCTTCCCAGACCGGGGCACGAACCCGTGTCCCCTGCATCGGCAGGCGGACTCTCAACCACGGCGCCACCAGGGAAGCCCTATGAGTATTATTTAATTTCATTTTTGCAACAACCCTACGAGACTTCTACCATTATCCCATTCTACAGATGAGAAGCAGTCTCAGAGTTTAAATATATGCACCAAATCCCACAACCATTTGTCAAGAACAGATTCTTTCCCAGATTTTTCTAATTCCAGAGCCAGCGCTCTTAGCCACTGTACTATACTGCCCCTAATTGATCATGGGACAGTAAATTAAATGATGCCATCAACCTTAACTGCATTATTACATAACATGAAAATAGGACTTTTAAGAGTTCAAATAAATTGTGGTGTCCATTGCCTGATGCATTGGAAGAAAAGGAAATAAACTGCGTACTATACAATTAGCAGGACTTTTCAGGCTTAGGACTCCTTGCAATTGCCTCCACTTCACTTTTTTTGTAGCTACTCCTCGTGTTTAACAGTTCTTACCTGTCCTACCTGCATGGCAGATAAGTAGTAAACTTTTCTCTTGAGACTGGAACCAAGTTACTATAAGTATGATTTAAAACTATTACTACAGTTATATTTTAGGCTGACCTGTAACACTGAATATCATTTTCAAAGTTATTTATAACCATTGTAGATTTTATATACTATCCTCATCCCTCATTTCAAATGTTACATTCCTAATTTTTATTGTTACAGAATAATGAACAGTGTCCTCCTCACAAGAAAGGGTTCCAGAGAATACAATAGTTCTTTTTTTTTGACCCAATTTTTTCTGCATATCTTCTCATCCATACTCCATAAACAGATGAAATACATAAAGATACTAATAAAACTAGATTATCTTGGCAAGAGGAGATTATTGTCAAAGCTCAGAATTGTCACATACATATGCAAATATCCTGCTTCCTCCCTCCCTTACCCCCAGGTAAAAGGATAGAAGAACAAGAAAAGAATTGAATGTCACCAGTACTTAACAAGATAAGTAATTACTGATTTAGAATAAAGTTTATTTTGTTTATTTATATCTAGGCTTTACCAAGGAGGCCTACAAACATCCCTAAATTATAGAAAGGAAGAAAGAAAGCCATTAAAGCAGGAGCAAAATTTTATGCAATTGAAAAACTATTTAGGTAGCTATAAAGAGACAGAAGGAAGGAGGCTAGCATAATATTGCATATAAAGAAGTCCTAATTACTTGCTAGGGTAGCATACACTCTACATGAACTCTTGCAGAGTTCATGGTACACTCTCATTCTGATTATGTTTTTGAGATCCATTTATGTTGCTTTATGTAACTCCTCCTTATTACATCTGACGGTTACATGATACACTGCATTACTGTGCATATATCACGTAACAGTGATATACGCTACTGTGATGATCACGTTGGCTGCCCCTAGCTCCTCACTACCACAATGCTTCAATGAACATTATCAAACATACCTCCTGCTAAGACCTATGTGAGAGTTTCTCTGATTTATAAGAATAGGATAGCTAGATAACATAATAGTGGCATATTTATTTTCACCAAACTGTTTTTCTACCAGCTACTGCAATGGGGGAAAATCCATCGATTATGTAATTCACAGGATTCTTTGGATTAGTATTCTCCAAACTATATTACTTGAGTCCCCGAGATGTTAATATGTGTTTTAGAGAAAGGGTAATTAAAATAGAAAAATGTACATTGGAGTCTCAAACAATGCGGGGAGTTAGGGGCACCCACCCTCCTCCCAGTTGAAAATCTGAGTATAATTTAGAGCTGGCCCTCCAAATATGTGGTTCCTCTGAATCCATGGCTCTGTATCAGTGGATTCGACCAATCTCAGATGGTGTAGAATTGTAGAATTTACTACTGAAAAAAATCCGGACGTAAGTGGACCTGCACAGTTCAAACTCGGTTGTTCAAGGGTCAACTGTATCTGCAAAATGTTCTCTTAACTAAAGAAGTTGCTCCACTGAAGAACTGCCCAGTGCATTTTAAAATGCTAATGTTCACTGTAAATGTTCAAGAGGCAAGAAGGTAAACTCATTTTCCCGAATATATTTGAGTCCGAACCATAGATTTTTCAGATCTTTTTACAGACATCTTCTGACATATTAGTGATTTATGGAATACAGTTTAGAAAACATTGCATTAGACAAAAATTACTCAGAATGAAACATAATGAATCTTGATACTAACACCCAAAAGAGGTGCTCCTATAGAGTCCATGTAAAAATACTATTTAATGTAATTATCTATATCTTCAATAATCCCCTAACAACATATTTATACATTTCATAGGGTTTTTTTCCAATATAAACTAAGTAAACAGGACTTTATAAGAGCTAAGCTATGGGTAGCTGACAAAATATAACTCAGATACATAGTTCTCTGGTAATGTGGATAATTTGGGCAAAGCATAGAGGAATAGATGAGCTGCCCATGAGCTGACTTTAGCTAATCTGTTATAAATATCATTTCTCTTAGAAAATAAGTTTTTGATAGTTACTGGGTGACATGAGATAAATACATATATTCCTGAGTAAATAACTACATTACAGTTATTATATACCACCAGCTAAATTTGAAGCTATAAACTAAAACAATCCCATAAGGAGAATTAAGAAATTAGGTAAAATAAGTGTTTTCATCCTAAAACTTGATTTTTTTAAAGTCATAAAAGTTTTTATATTTAAATTTAAATGTAAATTTTAAAGTCACTATTTGGACAGTGATAATGTATCTCAATCAACTTAGTAAACTTGGATTTAAGAAAAATAGTTGTTCATTTCTGAGGGCAATATAACTGGAAAGCAGAGGAAGGAAATTTTATTTTAATCCTCCGAAAAAGATACAGAAACAGAACAATGCATATTTTCCACTACTCAACCCATTAGAAAATTCAAGATTGCATTTGCATTTAAAGTGTGTGTTCTTTCAGAAGTCCATGTATTAAAGAGTTTAGTTAAGCTGATAAGTGAAATTTTCTCTAATATTAATTGTCTAGACAATTTAACTTCCATTTTAGAAACACACTCTCAGAGGTAGAGATAGTCAGTTCTTTGTCACAGCAGATAAAATAAGCTCACAGCCAAGAATACCAGAGCACTATTTTTGTCAGGTGCATATCAACATTTATGTTGTCACCCTGTACCAGCAGAACATTTAACAGATCTACTGCATCTACATTTCCTAATTATCTGATATCTATTTTTATATTTCCTCAATGACTCTCCCCACAAAAAGTCACAAAGTGACATAGAACGTGAAGTAAAAAATATGTTTTTTTAAACCAAATACATAATGTCCAGACTTCATGTTTTTTTTAATAAAACCTAGTCTAAAGTAATTAAACTTTCAATTTGATTTATTATAAATTTTTCTGTCTTGATTCATACCAAGCACTAAAACATATACTTAAATGAACGTTTAACTAAACCCCTCCTGAAAAAAATGGTACAAAACACAAACAAACATCACAGGGAAACAAATGGTCAAGTTATGCTCTGTAGAAGTTTATTTTATAGCACTTTGTATGAACCTCTGCTATTGTGCCATTACACTATCTTAACTATTGGTTTCTGGATCTATCACACAATATATGTTGCAACTTTAAAGCATGTGAAGGACCCTATCAATTGAAATTCTTAAGACCAATGAACTTGGGAAATAATGAAATGAATCAAGGGCAGAAGGAAAGAAATAATTAAGAGACCACAAAATAATTATTTATTTTAGGTATACCAAAGTCAATTTTTCTTTACATTAAAACAAATATTTTTCCAGGTACCTTTGTGACAACTCAGTGTTTGGTTTGATCTGCACTTCTCATTAATGAAAATATAATCGAGTGGTTTCTGATACATGAATTAGCTTGGCTTTGGAGCTGACGGAACATGAACTTGTTTGGCACAGCCTTATCTAAAAGAGTCATATCAGATAAGCCTGAGTGCTAACACTGTACGTCACAGCATTGGGAAACATGCTTTGGCAAGCTCTCCAAAAGCCTGACTCTCTTCATGGAAGTAATAACAAATTTCATGTTTTAGAAGTTTGATATGCAGATGATATATAAATACCAAAGGAAAAAGTGTACTTAGTGCTTTGCATTTAATTTATAAAAAACAAACAAAAAAAGTAACATATAATGTTAAGACCTACACAACTGATGATAATTATTCTGGAAGTATCGTGTCTTCGAAGACTTCCATTGTTGTCCTCTGGTTCTTTGTTTCTGGTAAATAAATACAACTTTATTTTGACGTTTTCAAATTATTCCTAATTTTGTGACTTAAAAAAAAATAATAGGGCATCAGGAAACACTAGTATATCCAAAATGAATTCTGAGGGAATAATAGATATCAGAGAGCTTTACAGAATGGACACAGTGTTCTCTCATGATTACTAGCTTTCCTTTTACGCCTATTTCCTTTAAGATTTGAAGAATTCATAAACAGAAAAAAGACATGTTAATTTATTAATTTTTAAAAATTAAGTAATTCAGAATATGAAATTTTAATGTCTTGGAGGTCATTTGGAGGAAAAAGTTTGAGAATAACTAAGATTTTATAGTAAAATTTTAAAATACAATATAAAGGGCCATCCATTCCATTTATCTAGCCTTCGGCATCCTGGTATCTAATCCCCATTCAGAATGTCCTGCTACATATTTTTGAATGGGAGGGTTTTTGTCAGTTTCCTTATAAACCAATTAAACTACAGTACTTGCATCAAGAAACATTTCAGAACTTACAAATGAAATGAAATAATGATTTCATAATCAGAAAACTCTCATCCAAAAAGGTCACAGGAAAAGAAAGAAATGGTGAAATCCTGTCATTAAAACTGAGCTCATACCTTGAAGTTAAACACCTGGGTGTTTCACCACCAAATTTATATATTTATGATACTGAGAAACATGCTCAAAAAAATCTCACCTATTTTGGTAAGGCACCTGCACAGAGAGCCACTTAGTCTCACATATCACTGCTGGAAAGTGTGGCCACAGTACCTCAAATCTTATCACTTTCCATGAGTTAAAAAGGTTCTCCAAGTCAACATAGAAAAATGAGAATAATGTAAAAAACACACACTGACTTGCAGAAGACTACAAAGAAAGGGGTCAGTGTTGTTACTTACAGCTAATAAGCCATGAGAAAGACTGCATCCAAGTATCCAGAGAAGATAAACTATTGTTTTAAAACTCAAATTTTTAATACATCCTCTCATTCTAACAAACAAAGAGTATCTGTTACAGAATGTGAATAAATTGTTCCTAAAAGTAAAGATGTGAAAATAGAAGAAAGTAAACCTAAAACTCAGCAGATAGGCTTGGTTGGAAATAGTTCAAAGCCTAGGGCCGTGTACTACATGAGCCCATGGGAATAGCATGAGTCTGTGTTTTTCTTTAGTGCTCAGTTTGCTCTGTGTGACCAAACTGAGTTTAGTGCTCAGTTTGGTCACACAATATTAAGTTTTTGCCTTCCCAGAGCAAAGCCTGCTTTCAAAAACTGATTCAAAATCTGCTCATACTAACACTAATGATGACAATGAAGCTTCCATAATGGTAATCCAAGACTCAGGCAAAGGATTAGAGACTATAGCTTCAATATTTAGAAAAGATTTTAGCCAAAACACTGCTAAATTCACATTAGAAGAACAAGAGTCTATAAATAAGGCCAGCTGTATGGTGATCCTATTTACATACCTATGCTTTCACAATGTATGATTGCCCAGAATTTATTAGAAGATGACATAATGAGTTTCAAACGTAGTGACATAAGTATCATGAGGTGATATATCATGAGATGTCTTCAGAGGATGGGGACACTGATTTGAAATGTTTATAATAGAAAAATTAGGTTAATTATTCTCCTTAAGTCTTAGACCTGTGCTGTCCAATAGCCACTAGTCACATGCGGCTGTTTAAATCTGGATTTGTTCATTAAAATGAAATAAATTTAAAAATTCAGTTGCCCAATCACATTTGCCACACTTCAGTAGTTCATCAGTCCCACATGACTAGTAGTTACCATATCAGACAGTACAGATATTGAACATTTCCACACAGCTGAAAGTGTTCTAGAGTGTACACAATGTGTAACAGGAATACCTGTGACTAAGAGTAACAGAAAACTTGACTAACAAAGATTCAAACTAGAGTTAATTTTTAATAGAAAGAAGTCCAGGGGTAGGTACTTGTGGACATTAGTTTGGGTGCTAAATATGACAAAAAGAAAGCAGACTCTTTTGTATTTTCTCTTCTACCACCCTTTTAGGTTTTGTAGGTTGTGAGTTTCTCCCTTACACTTTTTACCTCATGGATGCAGAATGCCTGCTGCAGATCCAGACATCTTTCCACATTCAAAACAGGAAGAAGTATATAAAAGGGAGTACAGGCTACAGCTATTCCTTAGTCAGGGAAATACTTTACTAGAAATCCCCTGTGGACTTCCACTTATATCTCCTTAGCAAAAACTATGCCATATGGCTACCTTTACTAGGATAGGAAGTCATCCCAAGAAGACTGGGAGAACAACCCCAGAAAAATCAGGGTTCTGTAAGTAAGAAAGAAGGGGAAAATAAATTTTAAAAGACAATTATAGTGCTTATCACAGATTTTCTTAAGATCTGTATCTAAGAACTAATGAAAAGAGGAAAAAATGAAGAGAAGTAATATATATTTTCCCTCTCTGAGAAAAAAAATGTTTTAAAGAGGGAAAACCAATGCTGAAAAATTAACCTCTATATTTGTCCATGTGAGGAAGAAGTTTTTAAATCCATACAAAAAACTTTAAAGTTATTAGTGTAATGCATTCCAACAAAAAGTGCTGAAATTTAATCAAAGGAGATTAATACTTCTAATATGCTCTTATTTCTGTGGTTAATCTTTTGTGATATATTCCTCATGTAGTATTCTTTAATATAGAAATGAATTTTCCTACCTGCCAACGTGACCATTTCTTTAAGCATTTGGGCTAAGACCTTTGTCAAAACTATTCTTGTCCAAATAGAGCTAAAAGTCTCAACATTTACTAAGGAATAAGTATTGTAAGGAAATAGGAAATAAATAAGATAAATTGTAAGGAAACAGGAAAACCGTTTGCTTTTCTAGCCTAAAGAGGAACAGCATGGCTAATAGATATTGTAGAAAGTTCTGCATGAAAATTTATTATAAAAATGTGTCAAAAGAGATACCAAATATTTCAAAAAGCAGTAAAATTAGTAAGCTAAAATTGTATTCCCTTCAAATCATCTATTTCCCCTGGTAATATTAGAACATTTTGAAGAGACTGGTTCAAATATGTCATGTGAATTCTATGGTTAGTAAAGCACAAAAATTTATCTACTTATCTGCATAAACAGTTGCCACCACGTGCAATAAGACTGAATTTTAAAATCTGCGTTTATTGTGTGCTAATTAATACAAATGATTCTAATTTGAAATAAAAAGCAAGGAAGGCAAAAATAGGAAATGCCTTGGATGTATATCTCTAGGGAGGCAGTAGATGCCAAGTGGAAAGAGAAGGCATTATTAGTGGGCTGAATTGTGTCCCCTAAAAATTCTCCTGTTGAAGCCCTATCTCCCAGTACCTCAGATATAATTGTATTGGGAGGCAGGGCTTTTAAAGAAGTGATTAAGTTAAAGTGAGGCAATTAGGGTGGGGCTCTAATCTATTAGGACTGGTATTCTTATAGGAAGAGGAAATGTGATCACATAAAGAGACACCAGGGATGCATGGGCACGGAGGAAAGACCACGTGAGAACAAAGAAGATGGCCATCTGCAAGCCAAGGAGAGAGGCCTCAGAGGAAACCAACCCTGCTCACTTCTTCATCCTGTACTTCTGGCCTCCAGAACAGAGAATAAACGTCTGGTGTTTAAACCACTCAATCAGTGATATTTTGCTATGGCAGCCCTAACGAACTAAAACAGTGGGAATGACTGAATGTAGATCGAATTTCTCAGATGTTTCAAATAATATGTTCTACATGGAGTGGTAGGGGAGGGGGGAGGACTCTTTTTTTTTTCAATATGTAATACAAAACTTGGGATAATTATTCCTCAAAAATTTTGGAGCAGTGCTGACTAAAATTTAGCCACTTAGCCACATGTAGCTATTTAAGTTTAGATTAATTAAAATTAAATAAAATTAAAAATTTAGTTCCTCAGCCATGCTAGTCTCATTTCAGTTGTTTAATAGCCACAATAGCTATTACAAGGAAATGTTCATTTATGCAATAACTAAGCATATGATCAGAGCACGTATGAATGAACATCTTGGCTACTATAGATTATACCACCAGAGGTAATCATGTAGCCAAAATCATACACTTGCAAATGACCCTCACATAAATGAATTACCATGGTATCATCTTTCAAAGAAAGTACTTTACAAAATAATAATAATGGGAGGGGAACCAAGATGGCAGAGTAGAAGGATGTGCTCTCACTCCCTCTTGTGAGAACACCAGAATCACAACTAGCTGCTGTGGAAAAAGGAAAAAGATAAAACCCCAGAAAAATAACTAAATGAAGTGGAGATAAGCAACCTTCCAGAAAAAGAATTCAGAATAATGATAGTGAAGATGATCCAGGACCTTGGAAAAACAATGGAGGCAAAGATCGAGAAGATGCAAGAAATGTTTAACAAAGAACTAGAAGAATTAAAGAACAAACAAACAGAGACAGACAATACAATAACTGAAATGAAAACTACACTAGAAGGAATCAATAGCAGAATAACTGAGGCAGAAGAACAGATAAGTGACCTGGAAGACAGAATGGTTGAATTCACTTTTGCAGAACAGAATAAAGAAAAACGAATGAAAAGAAATGAAGACAGCCTAAGAGACCTCTAGGACAACATTAAATGCAACAACATTCGCATTATATGGGTCCCAGAAGAAGACAGAGAGAAAGAACCAGAGAAAATATTTGAAGAGATTATAGTCGAAAACTTCCTTAACATGGGAAAGGAAATAGCCACCCAAGTCCAGGAAGCGAAGCAACTCCCATACAGGATAAACCCAAGGAGAAACACGCCGAGACACATAGTAATCAAATTGACAAAAAGCAAAGAAAAATTACTGAAAGCAGCAAGGGAAAAAAAACAAATAACATACAACGGAACTCCCATAAGGTTAACAGCTGATTTCTCAGCACAAACTCTACAAGCCAGAAGGGAGTGGCATGATATACTTAAAGTAATGAAAGGGAAGAACCTACAACCAAGATTACTCTACCCAGCAAGGATCTCATTCAGATTCGATGGATAAATCAAAAGCTTTACAGACAAGCAAAAGCTAAGAGAATTCAGCACCACCAAACCAGCTCTACAACAAAGGCTAAAGGAACTTCTCTAAGTGGGAAACACAAGAGAAGAAAAGGACCTACAAAAACAAACCCAAAACAATTAAGAAAATGGTCATAGGAACACACATGTCGATAATTACCTTAAACATGAATGGATTAAATGCTCCAACCAAAAGACACAGGCTTGCTGAATGGATACAAAAACAAGACCCATATATATGCTGTCTACAGGAGACCCACTTCAGACCTAGGGACACATACAGACTGAAAGTGAGAGGATGGAAAAAGATATTCCATGCAAATGGAAATCAAAAGAAAGCTGGAGTAGCTATACTCATATCAGATAAAATAGACTTTAATAAAGAACATTACAAGAAACAAGGAAGAACACTACATAATGATCAAGAGATCAATCCAAGAAGAAGCTATAACAATTATAAATATGTATGCACCCAACATAGGAGCATCTCAATACATAAGGCAACTGCTAACAGCTATAAAAGAGGAAATTGACAGTAACATAATAATAGTGGGGGATGTTAACACCTCACTTACAACAATGGACAGATCATCCAAAATGAAAATAAATAAGGAAACAGAAGCTTTAAATGACACAATAGACCACAGAGATTTAACTGATACTTATAGGACATTCCATCCAAAAACAGCAGACTACACTTTCTTCTCAAGTGCGAACGGAACATTCTCCAGGATAGATCACATCCTGGGTCACAAATCAAGCCTCAGTAAATTTAAGAAAATTGAAATAATATCAAGCATCTTTTCTGACCAAACTGTTATGAGATTAGAAATGAATTACAGGGGGCTTCCCTGGTGGCGCAGTGGTTGAGAGTCCGCCTGCTGATGTAGGGGACACGGATTTGTGCCCCGGTCTGGGAAGATCCCACATGCCGTGGAGCGGCTGGGCTCAAGAGCCATGGCCGCTGAGCCTGCACATCCAGAGCCTGTGCTCCGCAATGGGAGAGGCCACAACAGTGAGAGGCCCGTGTAAAAAAAAAAACAAAAAACAAAAAACACAAACACATGTAGGCTAAACAATGTTACTAAATAACCAAGAGATCACTGAAGAAATCAAAGAGGAAACCAAAAAATACCTAGAGACAAATGAAAATGAAAACATGACGATCCAAAACCAATGGGATGCAGCAAAAGCAGTTCTAAGAGGGAAGTTTATAGCTATGCAAGCCTACGTCAAGAAACAAGAAAAATCACAAGTGAACAATCTAACCTTACATCTAAAGGAACTAGAGAAAGAAGAACAAACAAAACCCAAAGTTAGCAAAAGGAAAGAAATCATAAAGATCAGAGCAGAAATAGAAACAAAGAAAACAATAGCAAAGATCAATAAAACTAAAAGCTGGTTCTTTAAGAAGATAAACAAAATTGATAAACAATTAGCCAGACTCATCAAGAAAAAGAGGGAGAGGACTCAAATCAATAAAATTAGAAATGAAAAAGGAGAAGTTACAACAGACGCCGCAGAAATAGAAAGCATGCTAAGAGACTGCTACAAGCAACTCTATGCCAATAAAATGGACAACCTGGAAGAAAAGGACAAATTCTTAGAAAGGTATAACCTTCCAAGACTGAACCAGGAAGAAACAGAAAATAAAAACAGAACAATCACAAGTAATGAAATTGAAACTGTGCTTAAAAATCTTCCAACAAACCAAAGTCCAGAACCAGATGGTTTCACAGGTGAATTCTATCAAACATATAGAGAAGAGCTAACACCCATCCTTCTCAAACTCTTCCAAAAAATTGTGGAGGAACACCCCCAAATTCATTCTATGAGGACACCATCACCCTGATACCAAAACCAGACAAAGATACTACAAAAAAAGAAAATTAGAGACCAATATCACTAATGAATATAGATGCAAAAATCCTCAACAAAATACTAGCAAACACAATCCAACAACACATTAAAAGGATCATACACCATGATCAAGTGGGATATATCCCAGGGATGCAAGAATTCTTCAATAAACTCAAATTAATCAATGAGATACACCATATTAACAAATTGAAGAATAAAAACCATATGATCATCTCAATAGATGCAGAAAAAGCTTTTGACAAAATTCAACACCAATTTATGAAAAAAAACTCTCCAGAAAGTGGGCATAGAGTGAACCTACCTCAACATAATAAAGGCCATATATGACAAACCCACAGCAAACATCATTCTCAATAGTGAAAAACTGAAAGCATTTCCTCTAAGATCAGGAATGAGACAAGGATGTCCACTCTCACCACTATTATTCAGCATAGTTTGGAAGTCCTAGCCATGGCAATCAGAGAAGAAAAAGAAATAAAAGGAAAACAAATTGGAAAAGAAGAATTAAAACTGTCACTGTTTGCAGATGACATGATACTGTACATAGAGAATCCTAAAAATGCCACCAGAAAACTACTAGAGCTAATCAATGAATTTGGTAAAGTTTCAGGATACAAAATTAATGCACAGAAATCTCTTGCATTCCTATACACTAATAATGAAAAATCTGAAAGAGAAATTATGGAAACACTGCCATTTACCATTGCAACAAAAAGAATAAAATACCTAGGAATAAACCTATCTAGGGAAACAAAAGACCTGTATGTAGAAAACTATAAGACACTGATGAAAGGAATTAAATATGATAACAACAGATGGTGAGATATACCATGTTTGTGGATTGGAAGAATCAATATTGTGAAAATGACTATACTACCCAAAGCAATCTACAGATTCAATACAATCCCTACCAAGTTACCAATGGCATTTTTTATGGAACTAGAACAAATCATCTCAAAATTTGTGTGGAGACACAAAAGACTCCAAATAGCCAAAGCAGTCTTGAGGGAAAAAAATGGAGCTGGAGGAATCAGACTCCCTGACTTCAGATTATTCTACAAAGCTACAGTAATCAAGACAATATGGTACTGGCACAAAAACAGAAATATAGATCAATGGAACAAGATAGAAAGCCCAGAGATAAACCCATGCACCTATGTTCCACTAATCTATGACAAAGGAGGCAAAGATATACAATGGAGAAAAGACAGTCTCTTCAATAAGTGGTGCTGGGAAAACTGGACAACTACATGTAAAAGAATGAAATTAGAACACTCCTTAACACCATACACAAAAATAAACTCAAAATGGATTCGAGACCTAAATGTAAGACCGAACACTATGAAACTCTTAGAGGAAAACATAGGAAGAACACTCTTTGACATAAATCACAGCAAGACCATTTTTGATCCACCTTCTAGAGTAATGGAAATAAAAATAAAAATAAACAAATGGGACTTAATGAAACTTTAAAGATTTTGCACAGCAAAGGAAACCATAAACAAGACGAAAAGACACCCCTCAGAATGGGAGAAAATATTTACAAAGAAATCAATGGATAAAGGATTAATCTCCAAAATATATAAACAGCTCATGCAGTTCAATATTAAAGAAACAAACAACCCAATCCAAAAATGGGCCGAAGACGTAAATAGACATTTCTCCAAAGAAGACATACGGATGGCCAAGAAGCACATGAAAAGCTGCTCAACATCACTAATTATTAGAGAAATGAAAATCAAAACTACAATGAGGTATCACCTCAAACCAGTTAGAATGGCCATCATCAGAAAATCTACAAACAACCAATGCTGGAGAGGGTGTGGAGAAAATGGAACCCTCTTGCACTGTTGGTGGGAATGTAAATTGATACAGCCACTATGGAGAACAGTATGGAGGTTCCTTAAAAAACTAAAAATAGAATTACCATATGATCCAGCAATCCCACTACTGGGCATATACCCAGAGAAAACCATAATTCAAAAAGACACGTGCACCCCAATGTTCATTGCAGCACTATTTACAATAGCCAGGTCATGGAAGCAACCTAAATGCCCATCGACAGATGAATGGATAAAGAAGTTGTGGTACATATATACAATGGAATATTACTCAGCCATAAAAAGGAATGGAATTGAGTCATTTGTTGAGACATGGATGGATCTAGAGACTGTCATAAAGCGTGAACTAAGTCAGAAAGAGAAAAACAAATATTGTGTATATATATATATACATATTTTTTTTTTTTAATTGTTCACGGGCCTCTCACTGTTGCGGCCTCTCCCGTTGTGGAACACAGGCTCCAGATGCGCAGGCTCAGTGGCCAAGGCTCACGAGCCCAGCCGCTCCACGGCATGTGGGATCTTCCCAGACCGGGGCACGAACCCATATCCCCTGCATCGGCAGGCGGACTCTCAACCACTTCGCCACCAGGGAAGCCCCCAAATATTGTATATTAATGCACGTATGTAGAACCTAGAAAAATGGTACAGGTGAACCGGTTGCAGGGCAGAAATTGAGACACAGATGTAGAGAACAAATGTATAGACGCCAAGGGGGGAAAGCCACGGGGTTGTGGGGGTGGGGGTGTGATGAATTGGGCAATTGGTATTGACATGTATACACTGATGTGTATAAAATTAATGACTAATAAAAACCTGCAGTATAAAAAAAGAAACAAACAAACAACTAATACTAAACTTTCTTTGGGTTATTTGTATGGAAATATGTTAATATAAATGTTTCAGACATTACATGAAATTTCTAAAAATCTTATGTGTTCTGGTATAATGTTATAAGTCATAATTCTATTTATTACTTTAAAATGTATATCTTAGAAATAACTAAATTTCCTTTTCAATTGCATTATTATGAACTTTCATCAAATCTTTACCCGTGGTCATTTTTACATCTTTTGTCATTTACAGACAGTTCTGGGTGTACTCTGATGCTTTTGCCAAAATGTTCCTATAAAAGGGTTTCATCTTCAAGGAATTCATGGAAAAGCCTCTGACAAGTACAGGTTTCTGGTAACTGACTATACTGCTGAACTGAATGAATAAGCATTTTCAGAACTCTGATGCAAAACTGATGAATTCATAAAAGTGCTAACAAAAGATCAAGATAAAAAAAATTAATTACATGGGACTGAGTGAACTGATGAGGATGATTATAATTTTTGTGACTTTCTGTTTGAATAAATAATAATAATAATGATGAATGTACCAGATTTAAAAACAGAAGTCAAGATAAAAATCTTGACATATAGACTAGATATTCTTCTTTGGGGAAAAAAACTAATAATTTACTAGGAGATAATTTTCAAGCTAGGTTGTTAGTTGAAATACCAAGTTAAAAATTCTTAATTAAAGAAAAGTTTTTACTCGTTTAGATGCATTAATTGAAATAGATAAACATGTATGTGTAATACCTTAAAAATAAGATGAATTTAATAAAATAAATTGAAATTTACTTGTATAATAGCACCATATTTTTGTGCAGCAAATCAAATTACTCTAAACCATGAAATGTAAGCAAAAATACACTTCACTAATAAAATGCTTGTTAACAAATCCATAGACATGTAGCATGCATATATGCTTGTATTTCATTGTAATTTCTTTTTTTTTTTTTTTTTTTTTTTTTTTTGCGGTACGCGGGCCTCTCACTGTTGTGGCCTCTCCCATTGTGGAGCAGAGGCTCCGGACGCGCAGGCTCAGCGGCCATGGCTCATGGGCACAGCCGCTCCGCGGCATGTGGGCTCTTCCCGGACCGGGGCACGAACCCGTGTCCCCTGCATCGGCAGGCAGTCTCTCAACCACTGCTCCACCAGGGAAGCCCCATTGTAATTTCTGATACATAATGAATTTCTTGGGAGAGGTACTGAATCTTTGATTTTTTTAGTCATTCTTTGGAAGTGCAATGTAACAATGTAACCAAACCTAGATATTTCAAAGTCATTATTAATTTAGTAAACCTAATCTAAACGCAGATTTATTAGTATTTTTGTTAGCAGGAAGGAGTGAGTCTGAGATGGCTATATGTATGAAGTTATTTACCCCTAAATGGTCCATTTTATATTTATTTCAGGATGGACATGAACTATTCCCTACCAGTTTTGAAACACTTTGCAATATCTTAAAGTAATTTGGAAGCTGTGTATATCAATAAATTTCCTGCTTAAGTAACATAGAAAGTAATTTTTTTATTTACCTCTCTTGTGATCACCCACATTGGGTGAGACATAAAATGAGTGTCTTCTAAAATTTGTCATTTGCTAACTTGATTTGAGTTAGTGAAAACTGGTACAGTGTTCTGCTTATTAGTTTCCAATGTGTAACCTGTGTCTGTTCAATAAACATGAGCATACGGTGCCCCCCCCCAAAAAAATCCTTTCACTATGGTGAGTTGCCTGGCACACTGGAAACTTCCATATTGCCACTTCACAAATCTAATTTAATGTTGTTCTGTGTCAAATGCAAAATTCTTGGGGGTTAACTATTTTATCAGCTTTGAATTATCTAGGAATGAATGTATGACCCTAAACTTTAGAGCCAGGGTCCATTAAAAATAATAAAATATTGATACAAATTATTAAAGATTATTTTCTAGACAGATACAATCTATACCAGATATTTTTTTGTTATTTTCCTCTGTACCTTTAAAAAGTTTCTACTCTAAAAATTTATATAGTGTCTCTGAACCTGCTCATTAAAACATAGTTCTAATAGATGTTTTAAAAAGGGGAAAAGAAATCCACACTTAAGTATACTTAGTAGGGTTTCCCCGGTGGCACAGTGGTTGGGAATCTGCCTGCCAATGCAGGGGATATGGGTTTGAACCCCGGTCCTGGAGGATCCCACGTACCATGGAGCGACTGGGCCCGTGCACCAAAACTACTGAATCCCGCGTGCCTAGAGCCTGTGCTCCCCAACAGGGGAGGCCACCGCGATGAGAAGCCCGTGCACCGAAGCAGGGAACGACCCCCGCTCGCTGCAACTAGAGAGGGCCTGCGCACAGCAAGGAAGACCCAACGGAGCCAAAAATAAATAAATAAAATTTTAAAATATATAATATATATATATATTTAGTAAAGCAGTATGTAAAAGGGTATGGCGGTGGGGGGCAGAAATCTTGAAATATCATGCTGAAGAGTTAAGTAAGACCCAAATCATAAGGCCTCTGGGATAGATTCAATAAATGTTCCCCACTATATCAGGACCATTAAACTAAGTCTGACCAATGGAATATGAGAGGAAATATTAGTTGTAATTTCTGGGCCAATGCAGTTTGGAACCAATGTACCTCTTTCCCTATTGTCTTTCCTTATATGGTGATTTAGGAGGCCATGTGTGCTAGATAGTGTAATCACAGGTTAGGGAGGAGTAGTCAACCTATACTGACCCTTTCTATGAGAGAGAAAGAGGCCTGCACTTGGTTAAGCTTTGTTACTTTTCAGAATATATCCATCACTGTAGGATTTATCTACTGCCTGGCTTATCTGACCAATGAAGGCTTGTTATTTATTTATTTTTATTCTACAAAGATATTTGTGATTAGTCTTTTTTCCACATGCAGTTGACTAAACAAAAGAATTTAATTATTGTATAAATGACTTTTAAAGCAGTTGTCCTTAAGCACCTTCACACAGGTAAATGTCTACATTTAGGAGCAATTTTAAATCTAGGTCATGTGACAGTTTTGAATAGTTGAAGAGCCAAGAGATGCCTGAGGTGCTTTGCAATTTGAGTAAGTCCTAAGTAAAGGAGACCAGAGCCTGAGCATGAGGATGCCATAGGAGAGAACAGTATATGGAAGTTTCCAAATCAGATTCAAGGTGTTCTACCAATTGGTACAGTAAAGAAAAAAAAAAAAAGTGGTTATGAAGAACCTAGGGGCAGAACAGGAATAAGGACGCAGACATAGAGAACCGACTTGAGGACACGGGGAGGGGGAAGGGTAAGCTGGGACGAAGTGAGAGTGGCATGGACTTATATACACTACCAAATGTAAAATAGATAGCTAGTGGGAAGCAGCTGCATAGCACAGGGAGATCAGTTCAATGCTTTGTGATCAGCTAGAGGGGTGGGATAGGGAGGGTGGGAGGGAAACGCGAGAGGGAGGAGATATGGGGATATATATATATATATATATATATATATGTATAGCTGATTCACTTTGTTATAAAGCAGAAACTAACACACCATTGTAAAGCAATTATACTCCAATAAGGATGTTAAAAAAAAATGAAATACATTTACATCTAACACAAAGATGTACACATAAAGTGCACATTGATACACACACATATGTACACACAAACATAACAACTTATGCATTGGAAAACAACTTGGGTATTCCTGGGAGTCTCATTTTTACACCAACATTTTCACAAAAGGAAAAGCTTTTTACCTTTAAATCTACCTTCCAGATCTGTTTACAGATAGAGAATATGGTGGGTATTTGTTCCTGAAAACTAGCACTGCCATTATAGGGGTGTTCCTCGGGTCAAGAGATTCTTTCATGGGACTTTCATTTGCAGAAAGAGAAGCAAGGGAAGGTAACTGAAAAAAGTAAGTAGGTATAAATCACTTAATATTTCCAAGTGGCTTTTACCAACTGCAGTTCGACTTGAGAACACTAGTATATCTGTTGATTTTCCTTTCTTTTCTCTTCTTTTTTTTTCTTTTCATTTGTTTGTTTGTTTTTTTCAGGAAGTCCTTATTAATCATATATTGAATGCAAAGACTTGTGCTAGGCTTAAGAGTGTTCTAATGTCGAATAAGGCAGAAATCCCTGTCCTCAGGGAACAGTCAAATAGGGAAAATAAGACTTTGATAATTAATTTAAATTGTGTATCTTTATATCATTATCTATTAAAATTATCTTGAATAATTTTACAGTAAAAAGTGACTAGTCAGTATGTAAATAATACAAGCTATATTTTCAAGTTCAATCATTAATGGCATCCTTACTTCATAAATTAAATTGCATTTGACTCTGTGTGTATCATTTTACTATATGTCAGCTCAGGTGTTCTTGTTACAAATTTTATGGACAAGACTACATCTTCGATAAAATTCTGAATAATAATAACAGCTTATTTTATGTGTCTTAGGATTCTGTATTACAGGATCACAGCAAAACTATCAACATTAAATAAACTTTATAATGGCCTTCTCCATGGTTAGTACAAAAATGGTCTGTACTAAAATATGAAGTTTGCTCACTTTGGAAGCAAAAAGGGCCCCGATCTACAAACCAATTGAAGTCCTTAGATAGCCATTGAAGATTGAGTAGCATTTGCTCAGCTTTAGCTTAACAGTAAAGCAAAAATCCAAGAGAGATAAGAAATCACCATGCTACAGCTTTAGAGCATAGCAATGCTGCTGGTTATTCTCATAACTGTGAGTCCATTTTTCCCAGCTTCTCAATAAAAGACATGTTAAAATCTTGTCTATCATTGTAATATACCCATAACCAGCTAGTCATCTTGTTAGGATGGAGTTTATTACAGGATTTAAATAAACCCTAGCTTTTAAAGGGTATATGTTACATTAATTATGATGGGGTTAGAGATAGTGCAAGAAATCAAAATTTTATATTAATAAGCATGGTGAAAATACTGCCAACCTACACGTCATCTCTTCCCACCTTTTTTAGGAAAGTTAACCATGTCAACTATGAAAGGGAAATTTGTAATGTGCAGCTTAGTCCCACTGGGGTTAAGGGAAAAGCACCAAATAAAATTAAATGAATTCCCCTTTGTGTACAGTAATATGTTTCAAATAAACTCCCAGAGGTAAAAGTTATTGTTTATCGTTACAACTATAGTCAACTTTGAACATAAAGCAATTTGAACTTTTCTATAAAAAGCTGATTCTGTTAACAAGTCCAGTACCTTTAAATAATATTTATTAGTCTAAACTGCTTATTGCAAACTATTTCAGCCAGTACTTGAAGGGGGCGGGTAACCATTTTGCTGTCTGATCCTCACACAACTACACAAATTACACATATATTTTCACAAAGAAGCAAGGCATCATTAATCAAGTTATACACACTGCCATCAGCCATGGGCAGGGCCAGTTGGTCTGTCCCAGACATCCCACCCTAAACTCTGTTTTTGTTCACTTGAGTTTACAGAGAATAAAGTTTTGTAAAATCTTAAGGCTGTACTGATGGTACAATTTGTTTCTTACAGCTACTTCCCCTCCCAATAGCAAAGTTATTTTTTAAAGTAATCATCAAAAATAGACTTCAAAAAAAAAGCATGCCCTTCACAAGTTATCACATAATATTTAAGTGTCTGAAAGAAAATTGTTACTTTTGCGATTTTCCATGCGTGTCTATAAGTTAATACATTTTAACAACCTCTTTTTACAACTGTCTATATGTGTTCTCTACTTAAATCATAATCTCATAGCATTTTTGTTTTACAGATGAACAAACAGACTCACTTATGAAACATCCTTTGTTCGATGAAATGATCTAACCAACTTTTATCTTAGTAGTATGAGTGGTCATTGAACATTACCCATAATATTATTTTCTATGTGAAAATACAATGAAAATGTATTGATCTTGTTGTCTTTGTAATTTATTCATAGAAACACCTCATTGATTAATATGTGATGTTATCTTCTCGATCTTATGAATCAAACATGAATATTTTGTTCTAAATTCTATCATTTAAAGGACTTTGGTGGCCTAAGAAAAATTAATTTTAAACATAATTTAAATAATATATGTAAAATAAATATTACATAAATTTGATACATAATGGACTATATCAGTGCCTTACCCTTCAAAAATTATATGGAGATGTTTGGTATTCTAGAAGATAATTCATCTCTTGGCTTTTGCTTTTCCTCCCATTTTCCCTTTGTTTACAACACAGATCCTTGCTAATATTATTTCACTCAGAACAAAGAATTTTAAAATAAAAAAGGATTCATTTTCTTTTAGTATTATATGGTTACCTCTTTACTATGATAAATCATAAAGTTTCTCTTGATGATATCCTGTTACTATTAATATAAATTGGTAAGACTAATTTACCAAACAAAGGAGTGTGTTTATCCATCTGTCCACCTGTGAAGCAGAAATGCTATGAGAATATGGCTTTAAAAATAATTAGAGGGGCTTCCCTGGTGGCGCAGTGGTTGAGAGTGCACCTGCCGATGCAGGGGACACGGGTTCGTGCCCCGGTCTGGGAAGATCCCACATGCTGCGGAGCGGCTGGGCCCGTGAGCCGTGGCCACTGAGCCTGCGCATCCGGAGCCTGTGCTCCGCAACGGGAGAGGCCACAACAGTGAGAGGCCCGCGTACCGAAAAAAAAAAAAAAATTAGAGACCATGTATAAGCAGTTTCAAAAAGTTAGTAAAGCATATTAACTATAATATATATCTATAATATACTACAGATAAACTGTGGAAAGTAGGCAAAAGATAAATTAATAGAAATTTACAATAAATCTTTTAGAATTTTGTTTCATCAAGTTTTGTATCTTGGAAATACGGCACCTTTTCTTTTTTTCATTTTCATTTCATGGAAATGTACACTTGCCCACAGTAAAGCCCAGAAACCGAAAATGGTTTCATAAATATATCCGACATTTTCCTTTTACCAGCTTCCTTACAATTGTTTAACGCTGGGTAGTACAGAAATGTAGCTTTCTGTCAAAAGTACAGTGTGCTGCCCTGCACTGTGTGGGAGACTTGAAATTGTTCAGACATAGGGTCACTTGGTTACTACCTTACATTGTAAGAATATAATAGGTAAAGGCAGTGGCAGAGACAAAGTATCCTTTGTGAGGGTCTAGATAATGGACAAACAATGATGGATTTCATGGTGATGGATTCATTTGATTTCCACTGGCCTCATCCAGAACCCCCATTAGATTACTCTTGAACAAAGTGTACTCATTCCTTTCCTATTTGTCGAAGTACATTTTCTAGGCCAAATCCTGCTTTTGAGGTCATTTCTAAATGGCTTCCTATAGATATTTTCAAGTTTCTCAAACAAATTTGTTTGACAGTAATAGAATTCAGACATAACAACTATTATTTATATTTCCATTTCTTAAAGAGTGGAGTCCTATCTTCCCACATACGAATACATTAAAAAAACAAAGAACTCTTTTAATCTTTCCAACAGAGGCATTCATAAAATGTTTAAGTGACCTGTCCTATTCATGTTACCTTATTATTTTTAAGTACTTCATATGCTTAAATATTTTATCATAATATTATTTATTTCCCTACATATTCTACATTTGGTAATTAGCAAAAAGTATTTATTTTTAAATAATATAGTCAATCCTTAGCTTGATCCTGTTTGATAATATTCTGATTTACCTCCTAAAGTATGGACAAGCACATTTGTATAGCAGACAAGCAGTTTGCTTGAAAAATATTGTTCAAAAAGTATAGGATTAAGGACTTCCCTGGTGGAGCAGTGGTTAAGAATCTGCCTGCCGACGCAGGGGACACGGGCTCGATCCCTGGTCTGGGAAGATCCCACATGACGCAGGGCAACTAAGCCCATGCGCTACAACTACTGAGCCTACGCTCTAGAGCCCGTGAGCCACAACTACTGAGTCCACACACCGCAACTACTGAAGCACGTGTGCTTAGAGCCTGTGCTCCGCAACAAGAGAAGCCACTGCGATGAGAAGCCCGTGCACTTCAATGAAGAGTAGACCCCACTAGCCGCAACTAGAGAAAGCCTCCACACACAGCAACAAAGACCCAATGCAGCCAAAATAAATAAAGTAAATTTATTTTTAAAAAGTATAGGATTATAAATGTTTATATGAGAACGAATTCTTATTCCTTGGTTATATCACTTATGTTGCACCTTAGCTAACTGTAATCTAGGTTTTCAGTTTGAATCTCTTGATCAAGATTAGATTTTTCAACTAAAAATAAAACAACCATATGACCCAGCAATCCCACTACTGGGCATATACCCTGAGAAAACCATAAATCAAAAAGAGTCATGTACCACAATGTTCATTGCAACTCTATTTACAATAGCCAGGGCATGGAAGCAACCTAAGTGTCCATCGACAGATGAATGGATAAAGAAGATGTGGCACATATATACAATGGAATATTACTCAACTATAAAAAGAAATGAAATTGGGTTATGTTTAGTGAGGTGGATGGACCTAGAGACCGTCATACAGAGTGAAGTAAGTCAGAAAGAGAAAAACAAATACCGTATGCTAACACATATATATGGAATCTAAAAAAAAAAAAGGTTCTGAAGAACCTAGGAACAGGACAGGAATAAAGATGCAGACGTAGAGAATGGACTTGAGGACACAGGGAGGGGGAAGGGTAAACTGTGACAAAGTGAGAGAGTGGCATGGACATATATACACTACCAAATGTAAAATAGGTAGTTAGTGAGAAGCAGCCGCATAGCACAGGGAGATCAGCTCGGTGCTTTGTGTCCACCTAGAGGGGTGGGATAGGGAGGGTGGGAGGGAGACGCAAGAGGGAGGAGATATGGGGATATATGTATATGTATAGCTGATTCACTTTGTTAGAAAGCAGAAACTAACACACCATTGTAAAGCAATTATACTTCAATAAAGATGTTAAGAAAAAGATTAGATTTTTCATTATTAGAATTCTTTGTATACATACAATTACTTTGTCTCAGCTATGAATCATTAATTTGCTACCCAACATGGTAGCATTGCATAGTCTTTAACTGGACTAAAGATAAATGTTGCCATTATCATCAACTTATTGAGTGGATTAAAGTACAGAAGTAAAAAAATATTCATACTTTAACAATTTCTTAGCAACTAATCACCAGCATTAAACGTTGGATTCTAGATTCAAAATCTAACTTCAATTATGAATCCTTGGGATGAAAAGATGTTTACAATACACGAAAAAGAGAAAGAAAAAAAATTGCACTGAATAGAGATTAAGTTAAAATAGTATATTATTCTAATTTGTGGCATGAGCAATTGGTTAAAATTATTCTACTTCAGCTGTCTCTTTGCACAAACCATTTAAAATCACTTATGAGAATTCTTCCTCTGGAGACCCAAAGGTTGCGGGGGGAAATAAACCAGTACAACATCATATCTTGCCATAGAATTTCATAGTAACTATAGTTGTAAAAACAACATATCCTCAACAACAAGACCAATTGTTAAAAGGTCTTGACTCAGATTATCATCCTCTATTTTTTTAATACCTTGTATATATTAGACTAGTTCTAAATTTGTTATGTGGCAGCAAATCAGAAATATTTGAATTAAAAAAAAAACTTGGAGAGGTATATATATCCCTTTCACGGAAAATTAGATGATCTGTATTAGGAGAGCAGTTTTCTATTCTGTGTGAAGGTTTGGACAGGTATGTATCAGAAACAAAGTAGGTTTAGAAGAAAGTCAACCAATGAAATATATACCAAATTGCTGAACATGAATCTCCAGCGTTTTGTTTTTAGCTAATGCATTCTGCTTTTCCTAGTTTCCAGCCCCACAAAGAAGAAGAGCAGAGGACTAGTAAACACTGGCTTAATTATCCCCATCAGTCTCAGAGACAAGGCGCTTAAGAGTTTTAGCTGCTGTAAACACTCCCTTGATAGCAGATAAGGAATCTGCTGAAAGGCAGTTTTGTCTGGGGAAACCTCAGGGGCACAACAGTTAATCATTAGTGCAATACTGTATATGCATTACTACATCAAAGGAAACAAAACCCAATATTCTATTCTGAAGATTTTCTGTTTTCTTAAAGGTAAGAAAACTAATGCTAACAACAACAAAAAAATTTTAAAAACTACATTTGCTGCAGAAACAAAGCATGCTCTACTTTTCATTTATTTTTCTTTCTTCAAGAGAAAATGACATTACTGTGGGTGTGTGTGTGTGTGTGTGTGTGTGTGTGTGTGTAATACGTGCCTTCAGGGATATAGAAAGTTTCCACTGAAGTCAAAGATTCAAGAATTTTCACCTTTGTATCTAAATGCATTGACCAGAAACAGAGAATATCACATAACATTATTTTATCACAATACTTGAAGTAAACCAACGTTCTTCTTCCATATCAGTACAGTGTTTGTCTGAGGATCTATTTGTGGAAAACTGACACCTTACTCTCCCTAACAAAGAACCTTTCTATCGTTTCAAAATGAAGGCATCCACAAGGGCCTCCTATTCTTTAAATTTAATAGACTTCTCATAGTCCCACAATCAGAGAATCTTAGAGGCTTCCAAAGCCTTCAAAATATCCAGAGTTAACTTCCACTCTCTCAGCCCTTCTACCACTGTCTGCAAGGAAAATGAAACTTTTCAGTGTCACACCCTCCTCACCCTTTCCCACACCCTGGCCCTAACACACAGGATTTCTTCTGATCAGATGCCTGTCCTCCAGTTCCCATCTCTACAGATTCACCTTTCCTGGAAACTCCAAGTCTCATATTTGAATTCCTTCGTAAGCCATCTCTGTTCTTGTTTCTCTCATGCAATTGGAAGTAATCTCTTCTCTCCTCAGAATTCCTTTAGCAACTTTTTATCATAGTTATGTTTGTTCTAATATTTGGTACATTCTGGGCCATCAGTAAGTGTTGCTCAATGACTGAACTTAGTAGAAACTACTTTTATTAATCACTGTGGGTATTTCATGGGATTTTAAGGAGGGTAAGACAATCTTTTTTTTTTTAACACAGAAAGTGTAGTCACTTTCAATATTTCTAGGTCTCTTAGAGAGGAAAAATTAACTGACTTTTGTTGAAAACTTACTATACATCAGGCACCAGACTAAATGTTTTACATCTTAATAAATCTACCTAAGATTATTAACCTGTAAGGCTACCCTTTCAGTGTGTGTCTAAAACCATCTGAATTCTCCACTTATCATTTTTGATGAAAGATTCGGTGGTAGATACACTGAGGTTTACTTGACTAAATGGCTTGTAAATTAGTCATAGATGTCTCATTTTGGTATTGATAAGCTCAGACTTTGCTATTGTCACATCTGATATAGCCTCATCTTGTTAACAGATGTTTCTCAGAGGAAATTTTTAGTTTACCCCTTAAATTATGGCCAATTTGACATGGATTCTAAATGAGGCAATGTTTTGAGTATGTATTCTATATAAAGTAAATGATACCATAACTGCAATTTTGACCTTCGAAAGCACATTGCAATGCAGAATGTTATTACTAATTAACTCTTTTGCTAGCACTCATATTAAATAATCAGCAATTTGGGCTATACTCTCTATAGTAGAAAACAAATTCCACAGTGCCTGAGAATGCATGGTCAGAAGAAAGCTTCTCCTTAGCAATGTAGAATAATGGTTAGTGCAAGGAGTCTGTAGATTGATAGCCACTAAAACGAAATCCATTTCTGGCAACTGCTACCTATATTGCCTTAGGCAAATTCTTTAATCTCCACAATCCTCAATCTGTTCATCCACAATTAAGGAATAATAATATCTATCTGTCAATGCCTGGCACATGGTCATTATACTATCATTTGATTAACATGAAAGAGAAAGTATGAAAAATTCTCTATACATTGGAAAAGAAAAGTAGAACAGGATAACCATTCTTTCTAACCCTAGATATTGACGCAGAGAGACAGATTAATTTAAATTATACTGGCTCTAGGGATTGATCACAACGTAATGGACATGGGGTTCATTCTTTTTCTAGATACACTAATAAAAGATTATACAAAATTAGGGCTTCCCTGGTGGTGCGGTGGTTGAGAGTCCGCCTGCCGATGCAGCGGACACGGGTTCGTGCCCCAGTCCGGGAAGATCCCATGTGCCGCGGAGCGGTTGGGCCCGTGAGCCGTGGCCGCTGAGCCTGCGCGTCCGGAGCCTGTGCTCCGCAACGGGAGAGGCCACAACAGTGAGAGGCCCGTGTACAGCAAAAAATAAAAATTAAAAAAAAGATTATACAAAATTAAATTGGCATCAATATTATTAGTGAAATTCATTTCTTTATGAGTGTATCTTTTGGACCATCAAATTGATTGTCTATGTGTAACCATACTCTGATATTTCAATTTTCTGACAATCCCATGTGTGTCAACATTTAATATACAAAAGTATTTTTAAATGATTGATATATAACATTTAGTAACAAACATTTTGATAGATAAAATATGTACAATAAATTGTAGTCATATAAAGCATATAATTTAGATATACATATATTTTTAAATAGTTTCATGTATGTAGGAAATTTTATTTCTAGGTTATAAAAATATTTGAGACAAACACTTTATTTGAATACTTCAAAGAGGTACAATAAATATCTCATTTCAATATATGAATATTTTTCTACTCTGTTACTATAAAGTTTATAATTCAGTAGCTATCATTTTGGTTTTCTGTACTGGTAAAATATGGCAAAATCATAACTTTCAAATATTTAACTGAATACTTCCAACAATATGTTAAAATAAAGGCTTAATACCTTGAAGTAGAAATAAGTAAAGGAACAACCAAATCAGCTGCAAATTTAAAAAAAAAAAAAAAAAGAAGACTAATAGGGCTTATAGTACATGCTTTTAGATCATCAACTATTATTAATTCTTTTATTTTTTAGACATATGCTGACATATCCTTTTCTCTTGGCAACCACAAGTCCATTTTGATATGCTAAAAATTTACTCTAGCTCTTTAAAAATTAATAAAATCTCTGATTAATTACTAACGAGAAAAAAGTACAACTGTCACTTAAGCTATTTAATGTTATTTTTTTACCCTAAAACTGATAAATATGCTCACAGATGCTGGTGAATTACATAAATAGAAAACAATTTTACCAAAATAGAGACATAGTCATTGCCAACACAATCTCTATGAATAAGAAAATAATTCAATAGAAATATTGAATAAAATTTTGAAATACTGATCTCAGACTAACAAGAATAAAGCTTAAAACACAACTGTACACCTAAATTTTTCTTTCATAAGCAAAGCCATCTTTTTTTTTGCGGAACGTGCAGGCTCAGCGGCCATGGCTCATGGGCCCAGCCGCTCCGCGGCATGTGGGATCTTCCCGGACCGGGGCACGACCCCGTGTCCCCTGCATCGGCAGGCGGACTCTCAACCACTGCACCACCAGGGAAGCCCAAGCCATCTTTTTTAAAAGAGTTATAAGTTGACAGGTCTAATTATAAAACAATTGAAATTTAAATACAGTATGTAATTGCCAAATATTTTTAACCCACTACATGTCTTTTCTTTTCCCCATTTGGGCCGTGATATACTTTACATGTCTATAAAAACATGAATTTAAAACATGAAAATGCCTCTCTATTCACTGATTGCATATTATATATATATTGGTTAAAAAATAATAGCAGAGGGCTTCCCTGGTGGCGCAGTGGTTGAGAGTCCGCCTGCCGATGCAGGGGACACAGGTTCGTGCCCCGGTCCAGGAAGATCCCACATGCCGCGGAACGGCTGGGCCTGTGAGCCATGGCCGCTGAGCCTGAGCGTCCGGATCCTGTGCTCCACAACGGGAGAGGCCACAACAGTGAGAGGCCCGCGTACCGAAAAAAAATTTTTAAAAATAAAATAAAATAACAACAGATATTAAATTTAACATTTTATTCTATATCCTACTAATTATAATTATAATAGCAGACATATGTGCTATTGTATGTTTATACTTTACATGATGTAATATTATATTTATATGATGAAATATTATACAATTTTTAATTTAAATATTGTTTAAAAATATAGTTTTTAAAGGTATATGCTTATAATCATGTGATGAAATAGTACATGCAGACTTTTTTTTCCAAAATGTACACTATAAAAAGGATTTATGTTCATTATATCTGGTTAAGACATTATTAAGGAAAAGACCATTTTTATATAACTAAAGTTAGAATATGAAAATAAACAGACTTGACTGATGTTTATTCCACTTCATTATTATTGAGAACAAAATATTGTATGTTCTTCACTGAATAGTAAAATATACATGGATACCTAAAAATAAATGAATATGCTAATATCATTATTTTACTGAATTGTTAATATTTCAAAATGTAACATTCACATCTATCTGGAAACAATTTCAAATTCAACAATACACTTAGATAAGAATACCAAAGCCAGCTATCTATGTAAAAAAATGAAATAATTTACATCTGACAGCAAATACATCTAAGGCAACTGCATTTGTTGCTTTCCTAAAAAATATAACCTTACATATTTATTTGAGAAACAGTTACTTAAAATATGTTAGATAACTCAATTTATATATGAATTTACACTAGAATATAATTTTGTTGCATTTTACAATGCAAGGGGACAAATAAAAATGTAAGATTTGTCTACCTGACTAAACCAATATATCAGTGGAATAATGTAACCCATTTAGCTGTGCAGAATAATTGATATTTTCATGTTTAAATGGCTATGTTGGCACCAAGTAAACAAAGGCACTACTATCAAGATTTTAAAAATAAATACTTAATTTCTCAATTATAGGATGTTATAAAACACAGCTCTTGAGATTTATATTTTAGTTTCTTTCTCAACCTAATGTGAAGCAGTATCACAGCTAAACAAGCCTCTGTACAGGCTTACATATAGATTTATAAAATTTTCAAGAACTACCAATTAATTTTTGCCCATAATTTCCACTATAGATTTGAACTTATGATTCACAGATACCAAACAGATAATGGGACAAGAATCAAGCGTAGGAGTATTTGTGCTTACAGATGCTAAGGTGTTGAATGTTAGAAGAGGAACCATGAAAACCATCTAGCTGTAGAATGGCACAATTCCACTCATCTTAAATAGACTAGGCAGTTTACGGAAGAATCTATACCAAATAAAAATTCACTTCATATGTGGAATATTGCTTAACTCAATATTGAGCTATAAACTTCTTACTCCAGCTTTGTTGAGTAGTTCTAATTCCTTCTGCAATTAGCCATTCTTTTGAATCAACCTAGCATACAGCTAGTTGATTGTTTGGGGAGATGGAGGAAAGGGAGATGGGAGAATACCCGGGAAGTGATTCAGAGTATGTATTGCCAAAAATTCTACACTGTGCATGCTATGCTTTTCCAAGTTGTCCTGTGCCCAATTAGAACCTGAATTTTTTTTCTTTAAAAAAAAATGAATTTCTGTCTAAAGCCCTTTGACTCCTACTACTTCTAATAAAGAATTCTCAGTCAGCAATTTGCAGTGTAGGAAAGCCAGGGATAATGGAACTGGGCAGCTTTTACAAGCAAAACAAAACACCAAAGAAAGGAAATAAAAAGGCTGACAAACAATGTAAGCTCTCCCATAAGGCTTATACTTATTTTCTCCTCCTTTAAAGTGTACCATAAAAAAGCTGAATTAGCTGTGACGATAATGATGCAAAGTTTTGATTATTACAGCAAATTATACCTTCACTATTCAGGAGAGGGCAAAAAAGTTTTGTGGCTCATCAAAAGAAGCTGGCAATAACAGCCAAGGCCACTGACACTTGTGGTGGCAGATTAAGCTGTGAGCAGACTCTAAATAAATTCCATTCTCCCCCATCCCTAAAATACACTATTCTGGCTTCTAAGACTGACTTGCATTCTATGCATGCCAGTACACTTTCCATTCAGGATCACTTATTTCAGTGGGAGACAGGGAGGGCAGTCTTCTGAATTAGGAAGCTGTAACAGATTAGTTCTGTGTGTGTGTGTGTGTGTGTGTGTGTGTGTGTGTGTGTAACAGACTGTTAACTATGAATGATTACAGCCTCTGCTTCAAATTTAAATAAATCACATATTTTGTGAAATAGTCAAAATGTTTTTAAGCGAAGAAAAAAAGAAAAGTTGTGCGCTCGTTTAATTTTTGAACCAGGAATTAGCCTTTCTGTCATCTAGAATATATAACTAACATCATTCTTTGAGAAACACAAAATAATGTTTGCCAAGACATATAATTAAATCACCCGAAGTTTTCAAAGACACATGAGTTTACATAAGAATAAAATGCCCAAATTATCTTGTGAACTCTGATTTTCTTGATTAAATGAATTTTCTTTTTGTGCTGATAAGGTTTTTTAAAAGCTGTTTTGGAAAATATATTTCCATTTAGAACAGAAATAAAAATATATAAATCATAAGACTTAGGGGAAAAACATGAAGCATATAAATTGTAATAATGCAAAGAAAACCATAACAATTCTAAAATGAAATTATAGAAAAGGAAACAATATTAAGGACAATAAACCAAATGTCATTAAAAATATTGACAATCTATTACAAATCCAGCATTATCATTCAAACTGAATTAACTACGAGTACAGGAAAAAAACCTCATTTTAAACTAATTTTAATAAAAATAATTCCTTCACTACAAACAATTTTATGAGGTTAAAAAAATAAAAGAACAAGTGCGTATAGGGAAGAGTCTTTGGTAAGTCAATAAAATCTGTTTCTCCCATATTTAATGATATCCTAGTTTCATTTTATACATGTTTTATATTTTTCCATCTACAAATCAAAATAATGTTTCCAAGCTAACTAGTACACAAAGAATAAAAAATATGTTCAAATTTATAAGAATTCATAAATAACCGTAGGTACATATTGAGGAGACTAGCTTCCTATTGAGGAAAACTATCTTTACTCAGTTTCAGGAAGTGTGTCTTAAAGGCAAAAACATCCCCAATCACATCAGCCAAATCAACAATGGCAATTAAACACATGACAGACAAAGCCCTTCAAATCCAATGAAATGCCCTAGTATATATCTCAGGTTGTTTAGTGACAGTGAAGCAAAGAAGACTCAAGGTACAGGCTCCTAAGGAATGTAAATTTGATGGGCAAAATCTGGTTAGAGATCATTTATGTTCTATTCACAGAATAAGAATGAAGTTGAAACAAGGATTAGAATATTATCTCTGAGGCTCATTATGGCATATCAGATATAAACTATGATCATATTAAAAATCTTGACATTTTTCATTCTGTGGTAAGATAAGATTGCAGATATTGTTTTCTCCAAAATACAATAATGAATTAAAACCACAATTAGGTTATTATCCCAGCTTCACTGGACTGCTTATACAACACAGAAGATACAGAAATTAAGGGGGAAAAAAGAATACTGACCTTGATCAGCTCCACAGTACAAATTACATCTTTCAATGTTAAAGATACAAAGATTCTTTAAAGGGTAACTTGGGACCATGCAGTAGATGGATTCAGTCAGAGAGGTCTATGCCTACCCCATGCCACACTGAGCTTATGGAAATTGTTGTTATAAAAAAACATGAATGAGAACAGACTTCTGTTAACATTTTCAAGTGTTTTTCTCATTAATGATACACATTTTTCTCACAAGTGTGTCACCAGTAAAATGTCTGGATACATAACTCAGAACACTTAGTATCCTGTTTTGAATAATATTATCAAATACTGCTTTTAAAAATTTCCCTGCTTTGAACAAAGCTTTATGGATTAAATCATATGAATAACAGCACTATTTACAATAGCTAGGACACAGAAGCAACCTAAATGCCCATCAACAGAGGAATGGATAAAGAAGATGTGGTAAATATATGCAATAGAATATTACTCAGCCATAAAAAGGAACAAAATAATGCCACTTGCAGAGACATGGATAGACCTAGAGGCTGTCATACAAAGTGAAGTAAGTCAGAAAGAGAAAAACAAATATCAAATATTGTTGCTTATATGTGGAATCTAGAAAAACGGTACAGATGAACTTATCAGCAAAGTAGAAATAGTCACAGATGTTGAGAACAAACTTATGGTTACCAAAGGGGAAG
The DNA here is from genome assembly GCF_059928025.1 of Delphinapterus leucas. Taxonomy (NCBI): domain Eukaryota; kingdom Metazoa; phylum Chordata; class Mammalia; order Artiodactyla; family Monodontidae; genus Delphinapterus; species Delphinapterus leucas. The sequence goes on along the minus strand of NC_143136.1, from coordinate 24,783,755 downwards.
CGGGGGGGTGGGACGAACTGGGAGACTGGGGTTGACATATACACACTACAATGTATAAAATAGGTAACTAATGAGAACCTATTGTTCAGCACAGGAAACTCTACTCACTGCTCTGTGGTGACCTAAACGGGAAGGAAATCTAAAAAAGAGTGGATGTATATATACATATAACAGATTCACTTTACTGTACAGCAAAAATTAAAACAACATTGTAAAGCAACTATACTCCAATAAAAATTTTTTGAAAAAGAAAAAAAAAATCACACAAATAAAAAAGGGCAGGGCTTCCCTCGTAGCGCAGTGGTTGAGAGTCCTCCTGCCGATGCAGGGGACACGGGTTCGTGCCCCGGTCCGGGAAGATCCCACATACCGCGGAGCGGCTGGGCCTGTGAGCCACGGCCCCTGAGCCTGCGCGTCCGGAGCCTGTGCTCCGCAACGGGAGAGGCCACAACAGTGAGAGGCCTGCGTACCGAAAAAAAGAAAAAAAAAAAAAAAGGCACATGTTCATTTAAATGGACTTCAACCATTCTCTCTGCAAAATTTTATCAAAGTTATAAAATCATTCACTAGTATATTACTTTTATTAATAAAGATTAATTATAGTTGTATAAATTAATCATAAGTTTATAAATGGCCTCTGTAATGGACTGAATTGTGTTCCCTAAAAATTCATATGTTCAATCCCTAACTCCCAGTGTGACTGCATTTGGAGATGGGGCCTTTATGGAAGTCATTAAGTTTCAATGAGGTCATAAGGGTGTGCGCTAATCCAACAGGACCAGTGTCCTTATAAAAAGAGGAAGAGACACTAGGGATCTCTCTCTGAATCTCATGCACGTGGAAGAGGACATGTGTGGACACAGTGAGTAGGCAGCCATTTACAAGCCTAGGAGAGAGGCCTCTGAATGACATCTACCTTGCTGGCACTTGATCTTGGCTTTTTAGCCTCCAGAAATCAAAAAAGTAAATTTCTGTTATCAAGGCCATCCAGCCCATGGCATTTCCTTATGACAGCCCTTGCATACCAAAACAGTCTCTATAAATACTAGTTTTTGTTCTTTAACTACTTAGCCATAGAAGGTTAAGGAAGTCATTTAATTTCTGTGAACTTCAATTTTTTTTCATTTACAAAATAAGAGGGGTAGGCTGGCTAAGGGTTGGTGAATATAAGACATACATGCCACCACTCTTTTTTTTCGGAACGCAGGCCTCTCACTGTTGTGGCCTCTCCCGTTGCGGAGCACAGGCTCCGGACGCGCAGGCTCAGCAGCCATGGCTCACGGGCCTAGCCGCTCCGCGGCATGTGGGATCTTCCCGAACCGGGGCTCGAACCTCTGTCCCCTGCATCGGCAGGTGGACTCTCAACCACTGCGCCACCAGGGAAGCCCTGCCACCACTCTTTTTGTTTCCTTGCTCACAGTAGACAAACTGTTCCTGGTAACCATGCTCAGTCAATGAGAATTGTCTTGTGAGATGAAGCCTATTCATCAGGGCAGTTATATTAAATGCCTTTGGTAACTAATTGGAAATATAAGGGAATTAATCATAAGATATATTGTCTCAAAGATGTTTTATGGAAGTTATGAAAATTGATACATTCTTAGCTACATAAAGTACCTTGGGCCTTGAACTTTCAAGGATGCTGATTTTTCATTGGAATTAATGGAAATTAAGAAAATGTGTAACATACTGGTAATATTATTCTAATTTTTACTTCTTATTACATTAGGAATTTTATCCTCCTACTCTCAAACCCCAAGTCTTATTCATATTTTAATGTTCAGAATTATGAAGCCATTTACATTTCTGTTAAAAAACATAACCCTTGGGCACTATTTGCCTTAAATACTGCATGCATTCACATCGTTTAGGCCATAATGTCAATAGTAACAAATGATAGATATTTATCTCTAGTTCTACTTATTCAAGTTCTCACTCTTTACCTTTTACCAAATACTCAAAATTTCTACCTAATAAAAATCACCCTCAAACTAAATATATTTATTACCTAATTTTATTTCCCCCACATATCAATTTTTTCTTAGCTGACTGTTGATGTAACAAGCACTATGATTTTAAAGATTGCATGGTGACTAACTCAATATAAACTGGAAATAGGATAGGGGTAAAACATGTTACAAAGTCCCAGGAGTTTTGTTTCCTATGTGTCCCATACTCTAGATTTTCACTGTCCACCCACATTGAGAAAGGTGCTGACGCTTTTCCGCCACTTTATTGGTCCTACTGGGATCTATCGCTTTTAATCCTCTCATCCACCATCTTCAGATTCATCTTTACACGTATCATTACATAGTACTTTCCTGTTTAAGCATCATGAATAGTTCCCTTATTACTTTATAATAAATTGAATCTAAATTCTCTTGGTAGCTTTCAAGGCCTTCAAAAATCTGACTGTACTCTTCTTAGCTATCTAAATACATTCTCTGCTCTATGCAATCCAGTTTTTTTATTATCTCTAATACTTGCAAATGCTCAAAACTGTTTTTCTTTGCATATTCATTTCCCATTGCCTATACTCTGCTTCCTTCTAACTACCTCATTTTTAATTAAACAAATATGAATTTATCATGCACCATGTGCCATCTTTTGGTATCCAACACAAATTCCACTGTATTCATGAAGTTTTTCCTGAATATACTAGCACTCACTCAGTTGTGATCATCATTACAGATAATTTCAATAGCTACACTTTTTGAAGTGCTCACTATTGCCCCATAGCCTGTTAGGCAATTTACATACACTATTTCTTTTTTTTTTCCTCAACCCCTCTGTGGGTTTGTATTACACTTATTCCACAAATGATGAACCTGAGGCTCAGAGCCCTCATAACACTTAGTCCAAACCATAGGAATTAGGATTAGATCTCTATTGATTTCTGTGGGTCATTATTACTTAGTGTCCCTAATTAGATTCTAAGTGCTTTGAGGACAATAAACGTGCCTTACTTTTTTTTGTATCCCTCTAGTACTCAACACTGTGCTGAACACTTGAAAGTTCATCAATTACATTTAGTTGATTAGTAAGTTAAATGTTCCAAGCTAGAACTTCAGGTTGCTCAGGCCATACGAGCGAGACTTCTCCCCCATGAAAGTCTCACTTTGAGCTAAGAGGCTCATTCTTTTCACTCCACTTAAAGAAAGAGAAAAGAATTCATCAAAGAGATAAAGCATTAGGTAGTCAAGAAAATGGCTTGTGTGAACAACAGGAAAATTGAAATTTAGTAGCAAGGTTGTTCTTCTATGAAGGTTTTTCTACTTGAAAAAGTAAGACTGTAATAGTATATAAAATATTTTTAAAATATAATGAATTTTCTCACTTTAAAACTTAAAGAATGCAGTGTTGGCATAGACTAGAAGACCTAGGCCTTCATTTACAGTGTTGGAGAGCCTGGAACCCAAACTGAAAACCCAAACTGAAAACCCAAACTGAAAACCAGATGGCAGCAGGCCAAGTTTAACTGAGTCCTCTACCAACCAGTCCTACATCTCATGTCCCCTTTCTCCTTACCTAATGGAAAACAGGAAAACCTGAAATAAAAAATAGCTAAGTCCTCTCTTTTCTGTCAATAGTTATTTATGGTCCTCACAGGGTCATGGATACAAATTGAATTTAAATTTATAAGCTGATTCCCATTAAATGGCTTGAATTCATCATAAATAAAAATATGAAACTATAGCCCAACTGATTTGATTCAAGGTGTAGGACCTCTACTGACACTGAACAAAAAACTCCATGTTGACCTCAAATGCTATAGCAATCCAAGTTTTCTTTGCCTAGCTTGTAAGGTCTGCCATGATATAATGACTGACTATATCTCTGGCCATCACTATAGCTATGCACAGTTACTTGCAATTCTTTGTACGCTACATCTTATCTTCTACCCCCATGCTGTTGTACACGCTCACCCCTTGCCTGGAATAGCTTGTTCCCCCAAACATCTCTCAAGATGAGTTTAACACTATGCTAAACAGCAAAACAAAATCAAAAAAACATAACTAATATTTAAAGTAACAGAAGCAACTTCCAAAGTTAACTCTATTAAAACAATATTTTTTACACTTGAGAATTAAAACGATATAAATGATAATGATGATAATTGATGACAAGACTAAATAACATTTATTAAGTGGTCTGCATATCCCAGACTCTCTACTGAAATCCTTATGTGCATTATCCAATATAATACCAAACATAAACCCAGTGAGACAGATATAATATTATCCATATAGAGAATGGGGAACAAGGGTAGAGTTTTAAGGAAATTGTCAAACATTATACAGCTAGTTAATATAACAGAGCCCAATCTGAACTCAGTTACAACTGATTTGATACTATAGTGTGAAGAGAGCACCATTCAAAATACTACACTTCTATAATGCCTTTAGTTAAATTATTAATCAAATTATAGTAATGACTTTTCTTAGGAAACATCTTAATTTTTTTTGCAGTCAATGAAACTGGGAATAAATCTACAATAATAATAATAGTAACAGTTTTCATCAGTATTGTGTGCTGTTTTATTTACTCAAAGATGATTCCAGGATTTTTACAGCTTCTATTACAGCTTATTAAGCAAAATAGTCAAGAATGAAAATACTAAGAATAATTTTGTAGCAGTTTAAATAATTTTAAAAGCTAAAAGGTTACAAAAAAAGAGGAATTGGCATTTTTCTTTTTTTGAAATGGTTGAAAGCTGATAAAATCAATAGATGTAGTATATAAAATAACTATGATTTGATTTAAATATATGTAATTACTGCAAACACAGATGTTTATGCAAAAAAAATGAAGCAGAGACACTTTTTTTAGTGACTAATTTTTAGAAAACCAATGATAATGTTGTAAATTACATAACGTCTTTGGCTAAATCATTTCTAAAACCTTAAGAGATTCTCCTGTCTGTGAAGGAAGTCAGTGATAAGTGGTAACAATCTTTAAACAAAATATAGAAATGATCAACAACAAAAGATTAAGGGCATGGCCAACATGGTGTAACAAAACAAAATAAAACAAAACCAAAAAAATTCAACAATCTGAAGGGTGTACATATATCACTTCCTATTATGTCTCTGTGCAGTTCTTAAAGGTTTGAACTTGGATAAATGCAAATGATGTTGTATGTGTGTGTTTTCTGTTCAAGGCTTTCAAAGTTATCATTTTTCATATCACCCAGATTTTTAAAAGGCGACTTTTTAAGTCAAACTAACTGAAAATGTTGTGAATATAAAAACACATTCACATATCATTAAAGAGGAAGAGGTGGTGTATTACAAGATAAGTGAGATAAGTGACAAGGATGGTGTACATTCTGTTGTTGACTCCCAGAAGGGTACTCATTAATTTGTCTTTCTACTCTGCTTTCAGAAACCAACAAGTAAAGGAAATTGTATATGATTTGGGGTTATGTAATTTTCTTCAGTAACTGAGTTACTTTGTGACAGAACTATAGCAGATAGTGCCCAAATTCACAGGGAAATTAAGAAAGACTGTTAATTTAGATATTTACTGAGATGTTTATATATATAAAATGTATGGGTCTTATGTGATATTTCCAAAATCATAAAGGTGTACTAAAATGACTGAAGTTTACGAAACACTTAAGTGTCTCTGGCAATTAAAAATATTGACGAGGACACTAATACTATCAATACATAGAATTTCAAAAGTCTCAGCAGAACCAATGCTCCTTGTCTAAATCAATGAGAAAAAAAAATAAATCCTACATTGAGTATAAAAATCTCTGATAATCCTACCTCAAATATGGAGTTACTTCACACTATCAGAAAACATTAAGATATTTAGCGAATATTAACTGCAAGAGATACTTCTTTTTTTTTATAAATTTATTTATTTTTCGCTGTGTTGGGTCTTTGTTGCTGTGCGCGGGCTTTCTCTAGTTGCGGTGAGGGGGGCCATTTACTCTTCGTTGCGATGCACGGCCTTCTCGTTGTGGTGACTTTTGTTGCCGAGCACCGGCTTGGCACGCGGGCTTCGGTAGTTGTGGCACTCAGGCTCAGTAGTTTTGGTGCGGGGGCTTAGTTGCTCCATGTAATGTGAGATCTTCCTGGACCAAGGCTTGAACCCTTGTCCCCTGCATTGGCAGGCAGATTCTTAACCACTGTGCCACGAGGAAAGTCCCAACAGATACTTCTTTATGTTTGACATGAATCTGGGAAATCAGGCTTGACAGAGTTGTCTTCATCGATTTGAACATCATCATGCAAATAATTTTTTTTCTTTCCTTGGTCAAATTTTCTCAACTATCAACATTTCTCCTTAGTCTTATTTATCTCTTTGATCGTTTTTGTGGTTCCATGTTTACTACTTCTTCAAAGTTTTGACAGTATTAACTGAATAGAGTACAGGGCTGTCCTGCACACTTAGACTAACACATGACCTATACCAGATGAAAATTATATTATATCCTATGCACTACCAATGTATTAGCTAACAATTTATAAAGTTCTGCCCAGAAATGCAGTAATATCTATAACCATTTATGATAGAATTTGGCACTAAATATCTAGAAGTGAAGACTTTAGTTTCATTTTAAAAATGAAGAATCTAGATGTTCTTAAATACTATAATATATTCATTATTATGACCCCCAATTGTCTTTTCTTTTACAATTTTGAATATTTTATAATATCATTATATTTATAGTGAGTAAAATCAATACCCACATTATCTACCACTCAGCATCAGGAGTGAAGGGTTCATTTTTTTGTGAACTCACAGTTGAAACCTTCAATCCTTAGCTGATATTTTCTAGCAAAGTATTTTATTTGATTATCTAAAGAACTAGGACAAATACTAAGTGTAGTAAAGCATTAGTAAAAATAAGTGAATCCCACGGAACAGTCACCATCAAAGTCATTATTAAGTTATCCTATGCTCATTTGTTCATGTTTTAAAAAGATTTCCATTTCCACCCAACAACAAAGTAGTTTTAAATATGCCAGCAACCACATAATGATAAGAAATAGAACAGCTATGTGAAGTTCAGGAACAGCTTCTTTATTCAAATCTCCATGGATTAATAAATGAGTATAATGCACCATATCTAAATGTATTATGATAAAAATTTATCAATACAGAGAAACAATGTAAAAAAGACTCAATGTTTATATAGATCACATTTAGTATCATCTGATAATAATTGAGAATATCTTGAGCCAGAAAGATCTTTTTAAAAAATCTGTGTCAATGTTATTGCCAAAAAGGCCATTTCCACAGCTCTTTATTTTAATAAGCTGTTTTTGGCAAAGGAAGAAAAGAAAATGAAAAAACATCAAATGGACAAGATATAACATGATAAAAATGGCAAGAGAAAGAATCTAAATTAATCCCTTTGCCCTGATATTTTCAAACAGAAAATTCAAGTTTCTAATCACATTTATTTTCCTTTCATATAACTCTTTACTGTGTGTGTGTGTATGTATACACATGCACGTGTATGTTTCTGTACTGTCCAGAGAGAGGTTGAAAGAAATATGACAAAACATTATAAGCATTTTTTAATGTTTAAAATAAAGCACAAAATGAACATACCGCAAAGTCATACCTACCAGACACCTGTTTCAGTAATATCTTTAAGATGCAAAAAGCACAAAAGAATGACTTTAGTAGTAGTGCTAAGGACAGCAAAGCTCTTTATAGCTGCCACCTAAATAACACTTTGTAAAATCTTATATTTTTCTGCTGTACTGCTGCATGATCATGGAAATATAACTCACACAAAGACATACCCATGTTATGTGGTAGGAACAGACTCATGATTGAGGTACTGGTTTAAGAAATGAACATTAGGAATGTAGTTCACTTGTTTTAAGATAGTGTACTTAACAAAATATGTTTTGAAAGTATACACTTTAACTATACTTACATATTAAATTTTTATTAAATATATTTATATTAAACATATTTTATTTAAATTAAATTATTACCCATAGTATTTTTCTTTCAGGAATCAGGCACTTTGGAAATGTGTAAATCTTTAACATTTATAATTGCTATGTTGCACCCTTTTTTTAATAATTGTCAAAGTTACATTTGGAATACTATAGCAATTGATGACACTTGGTTCCAATTAGAGATTGAATTAAACATTTTGTTTCTTCCTATTTATTTAAAGCCTACACATATAATATTCTCAAAGTTAAGAAAAGGTTCATTTGCCATTTCATAAAACAAAATCATATATTGACTGGTCAGAACTGAATCAATATGAATTTCCTAAAGCAAAGACTGTGGACAGGAGCTAGAGGGTTTCTTTTCTGTGGTCCTTGTTTTGTTAAAAATGATTGTTTTTCCACAATTCACATTCCAACTGAAAAACTGTGATGGTTAAATATATTTCTGTATCAAATGAAAAGTTCAGATTAATTATTGTTCATTTATTTGCTGTTTAAAACACTGACAAGCTTAAAGCATTATCTATCTTTAATAGGAAGAGTAACTCGAATTATCCTAAACATAAAGAAAATACCAAGCCAGAGCCCTATAAAAGAAGGTGATCAGAAGGTTACATACAAACTCAAAGGAGGTTAGTTCAGAAGAAGTAATTGTGCCTTAAATGATTAAGGAACCACTTCTAGGGATGTATTTTCACTCTTTGTTGGAAAAGCGCGCAAAAGGTAACGTCAACACAATCTTTCTCATCTGTATAAGAGTTGTCAGGCAATCCTATGTGGTCAATTGTACTGTGTTGCTTGGAAAACCATAAACAAACTAAGTGAAACTATTACTTATATATGTGCAATGTGAGAAAGACATTGATTTTTCCATGTTTTCCCTCCCAACCTAAAAGATAGAGGGTTACTTAACTTGCAAGTAATTGCATTTCTTCAAATGACACCAAATCAAGCACGTTGAGTTAAAACTGGACTCTCTGCCAAGCAACCAGTCATGTCCCCAGCCGCCTCGTTAGACTTACTCATGATAGAATCACATTATGCCCAGGAAAAACAAAATCGGGCCCTCAATAAAAACCCAATTGAGCTGTCTAGGCATAGCTTAAAATTAACAAAATTTTTAAAAATTCACAGAAACACAGAACTGATAGGTACACAGAACAGATTGGTGGCTGCCAGAGGTGGGGTTTGTGGGGGGGGGGGCAAAATGGGTAACAGGGTCAAAAGGTACAAACTTTCAGTTATAAAATAAATAAGCCCTGGAGATGCACTGTACAGCATGCTGACTGTAGTTAATAATAATTGCACTGTATATTTGAAAGTTGCTAAGGGATTAGGTCTTAAAAGTTCTTATCACACACAAAAATGTGTAACTATGTGTGGTGATTCATGTTAACTGGGCTTATTGTGGTAAAATTTTGCAACATATACAAATATTGAATCATTATGTTGCATGCCTGAAACTAATATAATGTTATATGTCAATTATATCTCAATAAAAATAAGTAGAAAAAAATTAAAAATTAAAAATAAATTCACCTATACATGTATCTCATATATAACCAAAATTGACTAAGTCAAAAGCTCAGAATTTTTAAATTAATTTTCTGATACTTCAATAATAAATATATTCTACTATCCAGAACTAACTTATATTAGTTTTGTTTTACATATTATAATTTGCTTCTTTTTTAAAACTTAATATTAAAAAATAAGTTTCCCACAGCACTTTAGTGCCTGTGTTATATTCCACAGACCCTCACTACTCAAAATGTGGTCCACGAACCAGGACCAATAGCATCACATGGGAACCTATTAGAAATACAGAATTTCAGATCCCAACCCAGGACTATGGAGTCAGAATCTGCATTTCATAAGAATATGCACATACACACACACTCACACATATTGTACCTCTGCATATATATGTATGTATAAACCATAACACAATTTTAGAAGTATTTTCATAAACCATGTGTGAAAAATAAATTTTTCCTGCAATACAACTTTTCAATAGACAATGTGAAGTATACAACATATGTAATACTCATATATTACAATTATACATATATAATTATACACTACTGTATACTTCATTTTGTCCTATCATAAAGTTCAGGGTTTTTATAATTTTGCTATTTTCAGTAACCATTCAATGAATATATCAATTCACATGTATCTTTTACCTCCATTTCAGAACATTTCTTTTAGAATGATTTCTTGAAAATATTGGAATAAAGAACTTGACACTGTAATGCTTCAGGCACAAACTTCTGAAGTGTTTTCTAAATTACATAAATAAGCAACATTTTATCTGTACTTATAGCTGCATTATTGCTTGTTTAATAACAGATGTTTAATTAACAAAAAAAGGAATGGCATCTCATTTTTAATTTGCATTTATTCTATTGCCAGGAAATTTAAACTTTTTATGACATTTTTCATTTTCATATTCTTCTTTTGTGAACTTTTTTTTTTTTTTTCGGTATGTGGGCCTCTCACTGTTGTGGCCTCTCCCGTTGCAGAGCACAGGCTCCGGACACGCAGGCTCAGCGGCCGTGGCTCACGGGCCCAGCCGCTCCGCGGCATGTGGGATCTTCCTGGACTGGGGCACGAACCCATGTCCCTTGCATCGGCAAGCGGACTCTCAACCACTGAGCCACCAGGGAAGCCCTTTTGTGAACTTTTATGTCAACTTCCTTTCCCCAAACACTGAGGACTTAGTATTTTACTATCAACATTATATATTCTCTATATATTAAGGGTATTATACCTTTGTCTGGAAAGAGGTGAGTTTTTCCTGCTTTACTCCTTTTTATATTGAGATATTTGTATAGTGCTTTTGACTTCTATGTGGTTAATAAAACTGGTCAACTTTTTCTATTGTTTTCAGGCTTAGAAAATCTTTATCCACCTAGATATTCAAAAATAATAAATCAAATATGTTTTTCTTTTTCTATAGTTTGGCATTTGCAATAATCACAAATTAACATGGAATTTATATGCAATATGATGAATACCTAGCATATTTTTTCTTTTGTTTTACTAATTAGACATCGACTGGTCTGACCCACTACAACTATTTTGTGATGAAAGGCTCATAATTATTAAAAGCATAGTTATTAACTCTAAGAATAGAGACACACATTTTTTTTCTTCTCTGTATTTCTGGCAAATGTTCTACTAATTCAAAGTTTTTGGGGGGAAGGAAGGAAGAAAAGAAGGAAGGAGGGAGGAAGAAAGAAAGGAAGAAAAAACAAGAAGGTTTTAGAACTCTTCTCTAATTTGTAAAATATATAAACTTAGTTTTTCAGTACACTCTATTGACTATCAAATATTTTTTAAGAATTATTATATGGTCACCACATTACCAGGAATTGTGTGGATACATGGATAATTTTAATATGCAGTTCTTGGTCTCAGGAGTTAAAATTCAACTCTGGAGACAAAACATACAGAACTTTAAGGTGTTAAATCTGCTAGCTTTCAGAGATTCAAGAAAAGAAAGAAAAGTGTTGGGAAGAAAAACTGAAGGAAGCTTTGTGCCAGCAGGGAGATTGGAGTTTTACAGTAGATGGGGAGTGCATTCCAGGTGGAAGTAATAAATACAAAGCACCTGTTTAGTTATCTGTGTTATCTAAGAAAATTCTTACCACATTTACTGTAATTACTGAAGTACATATCCTGGCTTCCCAACTGACCACAGGTTGATGGTAAGAACCACAGTTACATATTTTCAATGTCCTATAGAGTTCTGAGCACAGTTGCTTTGTCTGTTGTCATTGCTTAATGGACATTGGTTTTAATTGCTTTTGATTTTATGTACAAGTTTTCTTAAATATTGTCTAATCCTGACTGACTACTATTCATTTTACCAGTATCCTTAAGTTGTAATTTAGAATAAAGATGTCCCCAAATTTATGAGAGGCACTACTTTCCAGCCCCAGTAGTTACTAGCTCTTAATGAACACAGAAGCTGCTTTTTCTTCCCTCAAGCGAAACATCATAAAAGTAAGCGACAGAAGTTGTGGCCCTATCTGTGGAAATTTATGAGACTCATTTGCAGACAGGCTGAGTTACAATGTTATTGTAACACCTCATCAAAATTCTTGTCCAGATTTTAAGACAAGTGGACTGGCCTATAACTACTGGGATCACTTCAACAACTTACCTAGAGAACAAAATAACCCTTTTCAGTTAACTCCGGTTATTTCTCTCGGCTGAGGGAGTATATAAGGGAAAGGGGTTCTAATGATCTAGGACAGGGAGGTAAAGGCCTATAATATCATCTCTACTCTTCTGCTTCCAAAGAGACAAGAATCCTGAAATGACTATGACATTACATTAGCAGAGAAACTGATGAAAATTTCATGTCTAAAGGTTCATTTGATTTTCTTCTATCAGCTCAAAGCCATTTAATAGGTATGTTTTAATTTAATAACTATTTCAATACAGCAGTATATATGTAAGAACAAATTAAATATATTTAAACACAAAATGGCAATAATTTGTGCTGGCATAATGACATAATTATAGCATTAATTTTCACTGTTCATTTCCACCTAACACCAGTTTTCTAAAAGTAATGGAAACCAATATGGATTTTCCTAAGAAAACATCTGGCAGTTAAATTTCAGGAGAGACTTTCAGTATGAGAAAATGCTGTAAATGCAAAGAAAGACTAGAATTATTGTTCTTAAACTCCATGCTTGTGGAGCAAGAAAATATATATATATGTATCTAGTAAACTAGAAGATGTTCCATAATATATTATTTTTATTATATTTAAAAGAGAAAGAATTGTTTATGTAGCTGCAATCTTCATGTTTATGACATGTTATGACAACAATACTTTCAAACTAACTAGAAGATTACATTTTAATGCAAATAAACAACTTAAGTAAACTAATTCAGCTGTGATTGATCTAGGGCTGACAAATTAAATTTTAAAAACTGCACACAGTGGCACTTTAAAAGCTTTTTTGCAAAATATACTTCAGCATATTGAATAAATGCATCATACCTGTTAGGCTTAACTCTATATTTAAAATCAATTCTAATTAGGGTCGGGAGTTTGGTAAATGAATTCAAATGTATAGTACATAGTGCTTCGATCAAAGGATGCATAGGAGAAACCAGGTGGGCAAAGATGCTGAATGCATTTCTCACTCATGGACAAACCAAGTTTTCCTTTCTAAATAAACTATGAAAATCCTATTTTTCTGTCTATATGAGTCAGCACCTAATCCAAACATTAAAACAAGCCCATGCATGATCACCATTATCTGTATAAATTAAGCAACCCTCTTCTTGACATAAAATAAAAAATAAAAAAGCCTTCTTTCAGTTATTACACTCATTTAAATTCAGGGACTGGAATTCTTGCTATTATTTCTAGTTGCTATTTTCAACTTTCTTGTTGCTATTAATAGCAAAGGTGTAAATCAATCATGAGAGAAAAGGTAGTTGTAAATTTTTTCTCAATATTTCACAATATTAGTATAAGTTCAAGTAAAAAGAGCTGGGGAAAACCCCCAGGTTCCTACATTCAAGGAAAATGCAATTAATAACATGAAATTTCCAAACAAAATTTGTATGTTGAAAATTTTGATTTTAAGTTATCCCACATCCAAGGTTTGACAGTCTTATATAATAGGCCAATAGTTTTATCCACATTAAAAAATATATATCTGGGTTTTTTATATTTCTTTTCATGAAAACAATGTTTTGCCTAACACCCTTATTTTCTGTATTTGCTGAACTGTTAAGATAGGCGACCTCCTCCATGTATCTTCCTCTCCCTATGCCCTCCCACCCTGATCCTCAGGTTTCTCTCACCTCTTCTCACTTGGTACCTTCTACTTAAATGTTTTTATCAACTCCCATGGATTCACCTTCTAGGTAAACACTTATTTCCTAACTTCTATACTTGATCTATACCTCTTTCTTAGCATTCAGGTACCATTATATACTTACACTCTTGCTCTCCTTGATATCTAACTGGCACATCAAATACTAACTGATCACACACATCCTAGAATCTTACTTCCTTTCCTTCTCCAGATTTGAGGTGAGATATGGCACAATCATCTACCCATCTTCTTAGTACGGACACTGTGTGTAACCATGCCCTGTCAGTTAAATCTGCCAAATAAATCTTGAACTCATTCCTCTTTCCTTAAATGGCAATCAGAAAACCTTCTGCTCACTCTCCATACTAACAAGAGAGTTCTCTTTCATAAAATCAGATATACTTTCCTATCAAAAATTCCATTAATAAGTTTAATCATCTTCTGCTGAAGGAAAATTTCTGGACATGAAATGAATGTTTCTAGGCCCCAGCCATACTTTATGTTCTACCATTTACTCTAACTTGCCTTGTTATTACATGTATCACTACTCCCCTTGTTCTTTTAGAATTAAGTGATCATTTTTTATTCAAATGTTTTTTATTAGTTTGTTTCCACAATACTAATATCAATAATATATTTGGCTATAGGAGTTACTAAGTTGTCTTGAAATTGTGTTTCTCCGATTATCTCCCTACTTCGTTAGAGCAGTGATTTTTATCTTGTTCATCTGTTTATCCTCCGTGTCTTGCACTGTGCCTGTTACAGGTTCTTAATAGATTTTGAATGAATCATTAAATAAATGATTGTATGAATGACGCAGATTGTATATATGTATATACGTATAAAAGTGTATAGTTTTTTCTATCTCCTTGGCTTGGTACATAGAACAAGGTAATATCTATCTTTTCTGGGCACAAAACCAATAATAAATAAGCCCTTAGCCGTTTGCTGGATTATTTACCTAATATCAAATGTAGTTTAAAAAAAAGTTGCCAGAAGCCACAACAAGCAGAAAGCAAGGATATACACAATCAACAGTGTTGAAGAGTTTCGTTCTCACATCTAGGACATGATGAAACAATAAGACCTTTTAATGTCTTTATATCCTCTATTCATTCTCCCCAAGATGAGCTCTAACTACTTCTGAAAGATATCCGTCATTTATAGAACTTTCATAAAGAATTAGAGTGTATGTAGACTCACTGATTTGTAATGATAACATTACTAGACCAGGAAAACAAAAGGAACAAAATAAAAACTATAGAAGTAAACAAAATAAAACAGAAAAAAAAATAAAAGCGCCTTCTAAATGGCTTATAAGATAGAAGTATAGTAATTAGGACTTTTGTAAATATTTTCTATCTCAACTGTAATTTTACATTGATAAATCTGTCTTCTGCTATTGGAAAATATTTGAATCTTTGACATTTTGAATACAATTTATTCTGAAAGTTCTGTAAGAGAATCAAATGTTATATGTCTGCACATACGCTTTGATTTCTCAAGAGTACACTTGTTTTGGTTAATGTGAACAACTCAGCAACAAGGATGATTACCAGCAAACACTGGTTGCATACATACTATATGAAGAGCACTGTACAGTGAACTAGGTGTATACAGAAATCAAGCTTATAACATATTTTCTGATCCCTTAAGGCTTACCACCTAGAAGTAATAACAATATTAGAATGTCCCCAAGCATTACAACATATTGCAAGCAAATATCTTCTTTGATATGCCTTTAGAGTGCATAAAATGATGCTAGTTAGATGACTTGATGTATCAAATGAGTGTAAAATATTTAGTTGAGAGGTAATTAGTAAGCACCTTACTAATCTGACTGTAGTACCTAGAGTTTTATGAAAAGATACATAGAAAGTAGGGCAGGAGTGAATGATTTTCTGATTCAATAGGAACTAGCTGTAACTCAGAACAACAAATTGCCTGCAGAGAAAGTGGAGGTCAGAAAACTCTTCCTTTCTAAAGCATTTTATTTGCAGTGGTCGGAATAGGGGAAAAACAGATCCTTTTAAATAATTAGATTTGAAAATTAAGACATAATTGATAGATGGGAGGATGTTGAAGTGAGCATCAAACACATAGGTTAAATGATTTAAGGATGGTTCCATTTATCTTGGAGTTCTCCTTGACGAGATACCCAGAACTGGGCAGAGAGGAATTTTGAGGAGACAAAACTCAGAGGGTAAAAAGAAAGCTTAAAGAGGTTATGACCATTTACTTCCAGAGAATAGTCAAGAGTAGACTGGAGGGGACAAAGCTAAGTATCATAAAAACAGGCTACGGCTAGAACCAGAGGAAACATTTCTCAAGATAGAAAAATACATCCTGTTAAATGTGACACAAATAGAGGCAAGATATTTAATTTGTACTTTGGAGTTGGTACCATTTAATCTATGTTTTGACATATTGCTTAAAAAATAAAGTAAAAGTTCATAGAAAATGAACCATTTTCTTTATTTTTTTTTAATTGCTAGAGCTAGCTCTGCTACTAATTTGCTGGATGACTTAGACGGTTCTTAATTTCCCTGGACCTTGGTTTTCTCATCTATAAATACTGTATTGTATTAGACAATTGTTAGGGTGCCTTTCTGCTCTAAAATGTTATAGTTTGATCTTTTGTACACAAAGCATAAATGAGTCAGTACTGTGTACCACTTTTACAGAAATGTACATCATTTATGACATATCTCTTTTTATCATTATTTTTATAATTATTTTTGAACATGTTATGTTTCATGTCTTAAGTGTATATCTCCCTTACCCAAGGTGACCATATAACTTAATGTCCAAATAGGCTCCCTTTTGTGTGAAAGGATGTATTATCAATAATTATGTCAGCACAGAGGTATGAATTTGGACAGTTCTGGACAAATTAGAGCTTGCAGTTTTCCTATCCAAACACATGACAGTACCTTCTATATACAGAATAGGCAATAGAATATTGCTATATAAATAAATGAATGGAATAAATATGTTCCTGTTATTTTTGGAATACTTTGTATTTGCTAAGCACCCTCCTAGGCACTTGGAATATAGCAGTGAACAAAACAGACAAGTCTCCATAGATCTTATGTTCTAGTGCACAGTATAATAATAATTATTAACAATAATTATTACTATTATCATGTTAGTAACCATTTATTGGACATATGTTCTAGGCATTGTACCAAAATTTACCTCTTTTTGTGTATAATTCGAAACACCATTCAGAGCTTCATGTAATTGCTAACCCCTAAAAACATACAACCAATAAGTTTACAAAAAAAAAAAAACACCTGAAATTCGGAAAACATAATTAAAATGATCCAATGACTCGTGCACAGAGCCATGAGTCAAACCCACATCTATCTTACCCTAAAAGCCATGCTCTTGACTGCTACGCTACCTATCTCTAGAGGAAAAGAAAAATAGTTCAATATACCAATGAGAATAAAGAGACCCATAGAGATTAAGTTATTTTCTTCCTTAGTAATGAAATGACCAAGTTGAAGAGTCTGGGAAGAAAAATTCATTACTTTAAATGAGGAAAAGCTGGTAATGCAGAATCTTAAATTACTAATCAATCTGTAAGTTATACTGTAACATCTCAGGAATTTTCATTTAATAGTCACACTGCAAAAGGAATTATCACTGTCATTGAGTTTATAAAGGATTCTTACATTGTAGTTCTTCAGGGCAGAGAGTTCATTTATTAATATTTTAATTATTATGCAAGATTGTATAAATCCATTTAAACAGTTTTAAGAAGTATTCTAAATATCGAGCTTTATTTAATTTTGTTTTCGTTGTTGTTTAAAAGATAAAAATAAGTTCCCACCTGTTGTCTCTCAGGGAATTTGCACGCAAAAAGAAAAACAATGAATCAATGTATAAAGTATTTCTAAACTAAGAACTCTGTCAAAATAATATGTCTAGAAAATCTGTTCTTTTTTCTTTTGCTTCATTTATATTGCTCAAATACCACTGCTGACCTAAATGCTAGAAAGAAAAGCTATGCTATGTCCTTCAATATATAATGAAGGATTACAGAATGTAATTCACTGAAATGGAAGATTATAAAATCTAATACATATGCAGTTTTCTTCAAATGGATTTCTGAACACTTTCTCTAGGACACTGCTCAAAAGACATTACATTTTCTTAATTTCTTTACTGGTACTGGATATTTTCCATGAGTCTCCTTTTCTTTTTCCCCTTTGTCATTAAATTTAATACTTTCGGATACAAGGAAGGCTCAAGCTCAAGAAATGGAGTACATTAATTGCTTCTTTTAGTCCAAAGCTCTTAAACTGTAAGTAAGACAGTTGTGATGTGAGTATTCTGTATAGAATCAGTTACATGAAAGTAGCTATTTTAATAGTTTTATAACAAATAACAAATGCTCAATTCCTTTCAAGCGCACATTTAGATCTCTGCAGAGATTTTTGAAATATGTGAAACTAAGATAACATATAAGTTCTCTTTTACTGCTATCTTCACGTCTTAATGAATGATCATCATCCATGATCAAAAGGAGCTAATATTTCTGTTACTTCAAGATACACAACTTCAAACTCATCAAGGTCTTATGTTTCATTAATAGAAACAGATGTCCTAAAATGTACATATAAAATTCTTTATTTTAGGCTATCTACTTATAACTCCTGCAAAACTTAATGTGCAACAGTTGGAGCAGTAGAAAATTTTATGAAATTTACTGATTGGCTATATGATAAACAGAAACATAAACCATATCAATAGTAAAGTGATATAGTTATCAATAGTAAACTGTGTCTTTGAGGGCATTAGTCACCTTTGTATCGACAATGCCTAGTACAACACCTTAATCACAGTTGATGCTTAATAAATGTTTGTTGAATGAGTGAATTTTAATTAAAATAATTTTAGTTTATGTTCTATTATTGAAACAAAACCTCATCAGTTCCCAATTGCATTTTAACCCCTAAACTAAAATAGTTATAATTTCTGCATTGTATGCCCTAATATATGTCACCAACAGCATTCTCTATAAAATTATGGATTCATCAAATTCTCTCTTAGAGTTGTGCTGCTAAAATAGATTCTTCATATATGGTTTTATATAGGATATTATAAAAATGTATATACAACATATAAATACAAAGCTTTTTTTTTTTTTTGCGGTATGCGGGCCTCTCACTGTTGTGGCCTCTCCTGTTGCGGAGCACAGGCTCCGGACGTACAGGCCCAGCGGCCATGGCTCACGGGCCCAGCCACTCCGTGACATGCGGGATCTTCCCGGACTGGGGCACGAACCCGTGTCCCCTGCATCGGCAGGCGGACTCCCAACCACTGCGCCACCAGGGAAGCCCACAAAGTATTTTTATATGATTACCTTTGTTCCATTTCATATAGAGAAGAGACTCCTTAAAATCAACCAAATAAAAAAATAAGCAAAATTAGTTTTAAATAAAAATTATCATTGTGGTTATGTAACATAAATTTTGTTACATTATATAGTTACATGAGTTACATTAGTTAATGACTGAGTGGAACTTGAAACATTCACTAAATTTACAAATTTTACTGGCACATTTTATTGGTTACTACAGGTACATAACCATCAGAAAGAATATAAAAATAAGGCTTTTAAGAGTGTGTATAAAATATATAATGATGGTAAAAAAGAGGCATCCCTGTCCTGCTAATCCATAAGTCTATCGGAGTCCTTGTGTATCACTCAGACCAATGTCTTTAGTTCCTTCACAGACATCTCAGCTATTTAAATTACTGGGTCATATCTTGATGTGATCAGAAGCTTGAAATAATTTGTTTCCATTTCCATAAAATAAGATGAATTATTTAAAAAAATGATTCTGGAAAATAGCAAGAAAGTAATATAATATTGAAAGGAATGGAAGCCAAGATTCCCGAACTTAAAATTTTAAGGAAAGAAAAAGCTTAGAATAAAGAAAGATATAAACTTTTGAAATGGATTAGAAATTTCATGTCTTAACTCATTCCACAAACATTATTGAATGCTACGTCTGTGCTAGGACTTGTTTGATAATGAATCCCATCAAGTGTCAAAGATATATAGAACTCATAGTACAGCAAATATTTTGGGCAAAATATCTGGGCAAAAAGATACCTAATTGAACAAGTAAATAAATATACTATATGTTATGAACCTAATCTAAAGTAGCACAGAGAATGAGTTCCTGGTCACCCTTTAAGATCCAGCTCAAATATTTTCTTTATAAGTCACTTCTTCCTTTGTGTCAACCTTTTTGTGCAATTGTCACATATCACCTGTATTATGTTTTTACATTCATACTGCATTATTGGTCAACATAGCTTTGTCAATAAACTATGAGATTCTTGAGAGCAGAAATTATATTATCTTTATCTCCCTGGATCCTGACAAGTTTGGCAACATGATCAATTATTTTTTATTCTTTTCCTTTCTTTTTTCTTTTTTTGATGTGGACCATTTTTAAAGTCTTTATTTGATTTGTTACAATATTGCTTCTGTTTTACAGTTTGGTTTTTTGGCCGCGAGGCATATGGAATCTTAGTTCGCCAACCAGGGATCCATCTCGCACCCCCTGCATTAGAAGGTGAAGTCTTAACCACTGGACCGCCAGGGAAGTTCCATTTATTCTTAAAAAGTCTTCATAAGAGGGCAACTTACTCTTTCTCTCTATATGTAAATGCTTGACTGAAGAGGTAAGCTTTGAGTTGATGAGATTTGGGGGATGAATAGGAGTTAAGCAAACAAGATGCAAAGAGTAAAAAGTATAGGTTACTTATCAGCTAGTGCAAAAACCCTGAAGGTAGAGATTCTAGAATAAGGAAGTGGTTATGTTTTGTTTGGTTTGACGTGCACTTTCTCTTTGAATGACATTTGGACCACAATTTGTATCAGAGATATAGTATATCAGAAAAGGAGAAAAGAAACATTGGGGAATCAAATGGATACTTTAAAAGGCCCAAATGGAAGCTGTTAGATGTTGGCAGAGATAGCAACCCCATTTAGGTTAGCTATAGCAAGGACATAAATAGGAGAATCAGTAGTGTTGAAACTGGAAAGGTCTAAGAAGAACTGGTCAAGTGAAAGAAAATCTTGAATTCATTGCTATGAATAGACATCTCCATTTTCTGTCACTGGGTATGCAGTAATTTATAACTTTATGTACTTTCAATAGGAATCACTGCACTGATTTTTAAAGCGTTACCACAATCTTACTTCATACAAATGTATCAGTTGTTAAGCCTAATCGGTTAATCAGCTACTGTAGAATATTTGGTTAAAATTTATCCTATTACAAATCTCAATTAAATTATGACATACAATGAAATTACAAACAAGTTTATGCAAGAACATTAGTCACCATATTGAGATATAATCTGGAAAAGAAAATATAATTTTTTTTAAAAGTAAACAAACAAAAAAGGCAGAAAGGAACTATGAGCAGTTAATACAAAAGTGGCTTGTAGAGAATGAGAATCTGTTGTCTTCATATGTTTATAAAGCATTATTAAGGGAAAGAAAATTATAGCTTAAGAGGATCATAAGTCCAATGAGTGGAAGTTCCAAAATTTGGAATGTAACTCAAATTAGGTAGGCGTTTTCTCATAATTAGAGATATCTGATAATGGGCTACCAAATAAAGAAATAAGCTTAATTACTAAAATTGTTCACGTAGAACTTGGATGTCTACCTATTTAGATGTTGAAGTGATTTCTGCATTCAATTATCATAGAATCAGGAAGTAGCTTAACTTCTTTCCAAAACTAAGTTCTCAATTTCTAAAATTTACAACAGGGTAATTGTTACTTCTGCATAAAATAACCCCTACAATGGGAAACATTTCCTCATTACTAAGGCATGTTAATTCTTTCCTTTAAAAAAAAAAAAAAAGAAAAAAGAACAGACAAGAGAATTGAAAGGTATGATGATGACAATAATATTTTTAAATTTTTGGATATCTATTACTTAATTACCCTACTAATATTCATACATGCATAATAAGCACCCATTTACTTATATAATGTTTTCAGTTTTTAAATTAATACTTGTACCAGTAATATGTAAGGATGGTCCAATTGTGTTCTAAACAGGAATATGTCTTGATTAAAAATTTTTGTTTCTTCTGTGAGAGTGCAAGAATTAAGTAGTAAGATAATCACTATAGAACAATTCATGATATAAAGTTTTCATCCAAAATAATTAATTCTCTCATTTTTTGAAATCTTAAATTTTTCTGAAATGACTTTACTTCCTTTCTGCACTAACATCTTTTATTTTTCACACTATATGAACCTGATTTAGTGAATTTTTATCCAACATATTGCCTTTTACTTAGCTATACTGCTTCTAAGTCCACTGGGAAGTTTGATTATCATTTACTAATGTTCAAACTAAAGGAGACTTTAGGCAAGAATCCACAGCTTCTTCAAAAACTATTGTACACAATCAGTTGAAACGCCAAAAGTTTGCCTTAATAAATGAGCTCTTCATATTTTGTCCGAAAAAAAAAAAAGTTTAATTTATCAGTAGCCCTACATCATGGTTTTTCAAGAATTTGAATGTGACATTTGGTGACTTAAGTTTTACTTTACTTTTTATAAAAGCAAAACTCAACAGAAGGAATCTTAAAAATTTATGACTGTGTCTTTCCTCTGTCTACGTTCTCCAGTGGACTCAAGATCTTTAGACAATTTACTATTTACTAAGTTCCACTGAGAAATCTGTAAGATCACAAGTCTCTTGTTGAATGCAACCACAGTTCAAGAGTAGAATAATCTATGAAATGAGAGCAGACAGCATATGGGTTCCATACTTATCACAGCAGACTACTTACAGTACCAATATACAGTCAGCAGAGATAAAACACTTGGCAAGTAGTAACATGCAAACATATACTATGGTTTCACGGCATACTGCATTTGAATTGTGAATGACTTTGGTGCTTCCAAAAAGGCCTGTTTCCCAAGAAACTAAAAGTTAGAGATAAACCATTTTTTCCACTATCTTTGAGCAATAATAGAGAAGACTGTTAGTAAATTTTGTCACTGTTCACAGACATTTTAATCACCTCCAACTTAAATAGCCTCATTTTCTACTTTGGCCTAACGGTAATGAATTGGAAAAATATATTCATTTTGTCATTATTTAGAAATACAACTACCAGTTCATCAGCTTATACTAATACAGATTGACTTAGGTTGGCATTGGTTTTTTATTAGGTGGCTGCTCCCCTATCTTTGTCATTTTGTGGCACTCTTGCTCCCCAGCAATCACCCTTATCCCATATTTCCATGCTTTAAAGTTTGCCAGGACTGGCAAAAAAAAAAAAAAAAAAAAAGCATTAAGATAGCCAAAGAAGCTATAACAGCCACTAAGGGAAGCTAGTGGTAAAACTGATATGGCTCAAATCCTTTGGACCCTTCTTTTCCACTATTACATATGCCTCTCCACTCTCTCCAAACCAGAATCTTCTTGGACCTGCTCCTACTATTTTCATGGCAGACTTTTATCACCTACAAATGTACCTTTGGGTCACATTTTCTGAAGGCTCTGTTTTCCAAGGTTCCCAACTTCAAACCTACATTTTAGTGCCTTTTTCAACTGAGAGGAGGAAATTACCTTTATGAACTTTCTCACATTCATTTTTTTTAAAGGGAGACTTTCTAGAGACTATGCTTAAGTTCATAAGACAAATCTACTTGTATGAGTAGACACTAAACAGGGAGGTGGCAGGTGAGTGAGAGGGTTAATGTACTTATTATGATGTATATATACAATACTATATCATTACTTAACAATAAAATTAAAATTTACCATTTTGGACTACACACAATCAGGCACCTCACTAGGCACTTTATATGCATTATTTCCTTCCATTCACACAGTAATCCATGTGAGGGTAGGTGTGTGGATGTTCTTATCTCTATGTTTTATCTATATAATAGCAAAGAGAAGGTAAATACTTTTCCTAGGGTTACTCAACTGGCAGAAGGAAGAGCGAGATTCAACCTTAGATATACCAGACCCAAAAGCAAAGTCTCTTTTCTTGAGTCTCCCTAAAATGTTGCTGTGGCAGATTCTACTGGCCATTTATCAAAAGTAGTCCTTTTTGTACATCCAGATTACTATATTTCCTAACATCCCTTGCAGTAAGGTGTGTACATGTGACTGAGTACTAGCCAATGAAATGTTAGGGGAAGTTATAAGTTCAACATCTAGGCCATATGCAAAAATGTCTCCCATGCATGATCCTCTATACTCTTTCCCCTCTGCCAGTTTGATGTTGATATGTAAGTCAACCCTGAAAGTCAAATGTTAAACTTGGCAGAACTTCTATTAGCCTGAGCTGCTGAATGACTATGTGGTAGAGAATCCATCTACACATCCATCACTTTTACCCCACGACCTGGAACTGCCTTGAACTACTGAGTGATCAAAATATTATTTCCTATTGTATTTGAGCCCTTATACATTTTTAATGTTTATTTGTTACAGCAGTTATCTCACTTTAACTAAAACTGTTTACAAATGCAATCTTAAAGGATTTACCTAAGAAAATAAAGCCTAGCATAAATTGTAATGATAATGTTTTCTAAAATTTGATAATCTGAAATATGGAAGAATTTCATTGCATAGTCTAAATATGGCATCTAAAATATCAATATGTGAGAAACTTAATTTGGCTTAATGTTTTCACTCTCATTCATATAATATTATCCCTAGGAATAATTTACTAACCATTTGGTCAAAATGAAAATGCAAGGCAATAATGTCTCAGATGCATTAATGAAATTAGACCACCATCTTGCCCATTTATATCTTTCTATTAATAATACATATCAATAATAATTTTAAATGTGAATTTTAGAAACTTAGATTTAATTTATAGACCATTAGTATTCATTTCCAATTAGAGTGCAAAGAAGGCATTTACTAGCCTGCACCTATTATATCAAGCATTTTCCTTCCACATACTTCCAATTGTTTACTTCATTTATTTGCATAATTCTCTCTTTGCTTACTCTGCTCAGTGGCTTATTCAAACATTAGAAAACTAACAAAAATAAAGAATAATTTTACTTGAGCAAATGCAGTAGCATGAATGAAAACATGAAGGAAACTATTCAAAAAAATGTACGAAACAACTTTAGGAAATGACACTGCATTTGGAGACACAGCTTAGTCCTATAAGTACCATTGTCCCGGTGGTCATATTTTGGCTTTGACTGGTAGAAGAAGGATTAAGTCAAATCTAACTAAACATCAAGGGACCTTAGATGTCAACTTTCAGACCCAAGGAGTGATTATCAACGAATGTAATATGGGTATATCAGTAGACTACAAACCCTTCATAGGTGTGCTGTCAAATTTTAAATAAAATGCGAAATTTACAATTTTGCAACTGAGTGTACCTACTAAAATGGCAATGCCTGTTAGATGCAGCTTCTTGAGTTACCTAATGCAATGTAGAACAGGATTTTTAGCTCCTCATTTATTGATATGCAAGCTAATAGATAGGTAAAATCCTTGCATTGTGTTAATTTTTTTATCACAAAATTTGAACAGAACTTCAAAATAGTGGTTACCTCCCATGGAGGAAAGGAGAGAATGGCAGAGGAAAGGACAGGGAGGAACCAATTAGCTTTACATAAGTTATGATAAAGTTTTAGGATTGGCTGTGGATTTTCAGACATTCATGATATTATAAAATAAATAACAATAACAAAAAATAGAGGCGAGACATGCAAAGGACCAATTGATAATGAATCATGATGATAAATTCATTCTGTTCACTGAAGATCCTAACTACCAACACTATCAACCACGGGAAAAAAAAAAAAAAAGGAATTAAGCCTATGCAAAAGAAAGACCATGATGCATTCTTTACTGGTACATGTGACCATCTTTGGCTTGAGAGCGCTTATGAGAGTCAGGGTAGAATAGTACACAGTTATCCTCTTTTCCCCAGTGTGAAGGCCAACCCAGTGGATTACCATTGAAGCTTTTATAGATGCTATGAGACAGTCTTAAACAGTAGTGGTGACTGTGTATTAATTTTAGCTGACTTGTTTCATGTATTTTGGGGTCTTTTACTACCTTTAAAATATGGTGCCAACATTCTACTATTTAAAAGTATCCTCAAAGAGAAAGAATGTGGAAACATCTTGTCTAGAGAACACTGGAAAGAATGGAATCATTTAGCAGTATACTCCTTTAAAATGCTGTAATGAACTCCAGAGGTGTCCTCAAAGATCTGGGACAAATCTGTATTTTGCTGGAGACTATTAGAAGTTCATCTCAATCTAAAATTCAGAATGAACCCAGAGAAGAGCCTCTAGACTTACTGAAACTTCTCAAAGTTTTTAATTCCTAACTTAAGAAGCGGTAGAGTTTAGTGACTCTAAAGCTGACTGCCTGTATTCAAATCTAAGCTCAGCCACTCACTAACTCTGTGATCGGAGTAGGATACCAACACTCTGTCCAGGATAGTTTCTTCCTTTGCAAAATGCAAATAATCAAGATATCTATTTTATAGGGTTATTGTGAGACAATATACACAAAATTCTTAAAATAGGATTAATACCTCACACATAGTGAGAACCATTAAATGTTAGATACGATCTTTATAGCAGCTTCAAGGACTATGAAGATCTACAAGAAAAGGCAGTTTCGATTATTTTTTTTTAATGTGGCAGATATTTAGATGGAACAGGTTCACAGCATCTACTTAAGCCATAGCAGAAGCAAACCAATGACTTCAATAAGTATTCATTATTTATTTAATGACATCAGTGTTTTTTTAAGAAAATGACTTCTGTAAAAGAAGTTTTATAAGCATGCCTTATTTGTGACTGTGACTCTCAGTCCTGAGAGAAACAGAAAGCTCAAGGATTTTTTTTTAAGTTCTTATGATAATAACCTCCTTGTAAATTTCAACCAAATAAGAATGTGTTTCTATATAAAGGTGAAAAATAAAACTACACTGTTTTGTAATCTATTTTCAATTGATAATAAATGTATATTATTCCATTTTATTGACTGCATATTAGTCGATTACACTATTATAGCATTACTTATTTAACCCATGAATCCCATAATTTATATTAAAAAATTATTTACTCTCAAGTTTTGTCCTGTTACCTGAAAACAAAACAAGATGATTGCCCCTTTTTTAAACAGATGTCAGAATATTTTCCTGGAATAAAGTTCTAAAAACTCTAATGGCTTTAAATTTCTTGGTTTTTTAATTGCTAAATTATTTTCCAAATGGATGGGATTTTACTAGGTTAGGAAACTGTCCTCTTTCCTATATCCTGACAACATATTACCAGCAGTTAGGAGACTGTCCTGTTTCCTATATCCTGACAACACAGTCTTTTTAAATTCTGCCAATCGTATTCTGCCAAAGATTATAGCAAAGTGCTGCCTCCATTTGGATATATATGATTGAACATGTTTAGCATATTTCCAATTTTTTTATCAATAGCATATCCATATTTTGCTCATTTCTCTATCAGGCCATCTGTTTTCCTTTTTTTTTTTTTTTTTTGCAGTACGCGGGCCTCTCACTGTTGTGACCTCTCCCGTTGCGGAGCACAGGCTCCGGATGCGTAGGCTCAGCGGCCATGGCTCACGGGCCCAGCCGCTCTGCGGCATGTGGGATCTTCCCGGACAGGGGCACGAAACCGTGTCCCCCGCATCGGCAGGCGGACTCTCAACCACTGCGCCACCAGGGAAGCCCTGTTTTCCTTACTGATTGTGGACACCTTTTAATTGCTTAAGGATATTAGCCATTTGTCAAATGTTTCAACTAATTTTTCCAGCAAGACCTTTTTATTTTATTGTTATTTACGATGTTTATAGTATTATTTTAAAATGAGGAAAACTGGTAACACCTACTGAAATCAGGAATATGAAACATCACTATATGTTACTTCATACAGCCATTACTTCAAAAACACTCCTGAAGAATGTTACAAGACACGAAAAATGTTCACATTAATAATATGTGAAATGAATAATCAAAAAATAAAATTCTATATGTATTATGACCTTAAAGTTAAAAAACAGAATGTAGATTTAAGACAGTAAAGATATATAGAAAAATATTAGCCCCTATTATCTCTTGGTGAAGGAATTATGCATGATTTTTGTCATTCTCTTTATTCTTTTCTCTGGTACCCACATGTGGTTTTTAAAATTTTTAACAAAATGTAATAGTAAAACCAGTCTTTATCAGTGACCATTTGAGCCAAACATCCAGTATAAGAAAAGCTGATGCCACTTAAGGATTTCTGTACCTCTCTGTAAACATAATAAAATTCTACATCTATACAAGATAAACACTTCATCCTAAAAAACGTACTCATCTAAAATGCAGACATGATCATTGTAGTGCTAATTAAATTTTATTATGACAATAAGAGGGGCAAGACTGCAGGGTGAGATTGATTTAACACGGAGCTAAAGTGTTTTATTGCAAGATTTGCTTATAGACAGAGCTAATTACTACAATTACACTTAAATGTCTTTGTCCCTATAAAATAGTATTTTTAAAAGATAGTGCATTTAAAAGGAGAATAATTTCACACGTCTCTACAATTTGATCACGTTATGACAATAGTATAAGTGAAGCATTTAATGAGGAAACTCATGAAAAAGAAAGTAGTTACACCAATCCACTGATTCTAATTCAAGACTTGTCAAGGTTTACAAGACCAAAGCAGATTAAATATAAAAGTTTCCTGAAAACACCTTCTATTTTAGGCTGTATCTGTGAATATTCATCTTACTTATTCCAAATTTTCTATATGAAGATTGGTATTATTTGCTAATCTTAATTATGGAAAGAATTATGGAAAGAAATTATGGAAAGAAAAGATATGAGACGAGTATTTAATTGTTCAATTATAATTGTCCTGCAGTCAAGCTGATATAGATATAAAATTATTAAGAGGCTACATTACTTATTTTAACACTTGTTTATGATGGAATATGATTTTGTACAATAGTGACCAGTGGGAATTTTGTCAATATATTCATCTTCAATCTAAGGGCTGCTAATAATAAGTCGTGCCTTTTCTGATTTACAACAAAGCAATATAAAAACTTATGTAAATGCAGATTTTATCCCCTCACTTACTGATTTAATAGATATTTACTGAGCGTTGATTACACTTCAGTCATCATGCTAGAAGCAGCAACTGCAACACTATACAGAGCTGGTGCCTGCCAAGGGAACTTTCAGGACAGTGAGGCAAGAACAGAAGCACAAGTTAACATAGCATAACTGTACATAAAGTGTGGTGAACATTATGATAAAAAGAGATCAGCGTGTCTTAAAAGCCTAGCGGGCAAGAAACACTTTCAAAGAAGTGAATGATACGTTAGGCAGGCTGAAAGGACTGTGACCCAAGCAGGGGGAAGGGTCCATGGGAAGACTTGAAAAAGTCATTTATGGCTGAGGATAAAGGTGGCAAGATATGTCGTTGGAAAGATGGCAAAACACTTTCAGCCTGTGCAGGAGTTTCGACTTTCTCCTAAGAGCAACAGGAAACCTTTAAAGATTTTAAGTAGGGAAGGGGCATGATTATATTTGCATTTCAAGTCACTCTGGCTACTGTGTGGAAGAGATTTGGATGGGAACTGGCCAGGAGGTTACTGCAGGTGTGTGGTGGTCTAGATAGGATGATGGGGAAGCACCCAGAGAAGCAGCTGAACTTGGGAGACATTTAGGAGGAAAAATCAGTGGGACTTGGTGATTGAGTGAATGTGAGAGTAAAGACAAGGAGGCTTCAAGAATGCCTACTGCCAGATTAGGGCCCCAAATCTTTATTTTTATAAACTATAGGTAACTTCAAATCGATGGTCACTAAAGATAACCTGATTCCTTAAAAGAATTCT
Source organism: Delphinapterus leucas (assembly GCF_059928025.1). NCBI lineage: Eukaryota > Metazoa > Chordata > Mammalia > Artiodactyla > Monodontidae > Delphinapterus > Delphinapterus leucas. The sequence continues at coordinate 24,754,053 of NC_143136.1, read as the reverse complement.
CTTGATTAAATTTTATATAATTCCTTTTAGTCAGTAAAGACAACTTAAATTGTTTAAATTTCACATTGAATAGATTTTTCTTATTATTTTAGCCTATATTTCATCAGATAATAAGTTATGTAATGAAAAAGCTGCCTTAAATTAAGGCATGATGCATTGTTCCTATTCCTTAGATATTTTAATTTAAAAAATTAAATGCAATTTTTAAAGGCTATATCTGAGTTCAAATGATGTTATTTTAACAAAACCATTGGATTGGATCACTGGAGCTCAAGCTAAAGAAGCATAAATATTGAACAAAAAAAATGAAATTTTACAAACCGACTTTTATCTGATTATCTGTGTTAAATACAACACATTTTCAGCTTACCTGTTATTTGAACAATAATTATTAACCCACTCTTTATCTCCAAACTTTCACAAAAAGATACAACTTTTAAAAGATAAACTGGCTATTAACCTACTTGGGTGTGGAGGTAACAGGTTTTTTTTATTAAAATTAGTAGCAGAATCTTTTCAAAATGAATTAACACTTGGATGTGCACAGTACAACCTAAAAGTTCAATAAATGTTAACTGGATCTTAAGTAAGTAATTGATTTGCTAGTGAAAGCTATGTTTTGGATACTAGAGATACAGCATTTCAAATCAACTTGAAACTAGCTATAAAAGAGTGTTCATCTGGTAAGCATTTATCTTAAAAATTAATCATGAACTTCATTATTTACCCAATGTCTTTGTACTCATTTTTGTTCTCACTAGTCAGAGCGCCTTAGGATTAGACATGGATCCCAGTCACAGTTCTACCATTATTAGCTGTGCAATCTTAGACAAGACTTAACCAGCAATTTAGTCATAAATTTCTTCATTTATAAAATATCAAGCTTTCCTCAGAGAGTCATTGTGAGGATCAATCAAGATAATATATCTGAAAAGACAAAACCCAATATAAATATAACATTATCTCACTTCATGATTGGCTGCTTAAAAAGTCTTTTTATTAGATATGCCCTCTCTGTAAATCTGGTTGTAAAATTCATATTGATTTGTAATACAAATGCTTTGTAAAAATTTTTGTAGCTGTTAATATATTTATACCATTTGTAGCTGTTAATGTATTTATACCATTAAAATATATCTGCACAAGTATGTGGTATAACATTTTGTGTTACAAGGGTCCCCCAAAATGACTGAACATATACTAAAATAAATAAATAACATGAGCTTAGATTATGAATTGTTTATAATGATAAATTTCTCATTTCAGAGAAGAATCCATTATGTTTATTTACTCAAAGCTGTGATCTTCTTTTTGTATCAGAATCAAGTTATTATATAACTGTTTCATTCTCTTTTGGCAATCTGTTAGTGTGACTTAGAGTGTGAAGTAAGCCTCTTTCCTTAGTAACAGTAAAAGGCCACAAATATATTTGTTAAAAACCAATGATACCATGACATACGTTTCAGAATGGCTAAAACAGAAAATAGTGACACCACCAAATACTGGCAAGGATGCGGAATGTTTAGATCACTCCTATTTTACTGGTAGGAATGTAAAATGGTACAGCCACTCTGAAAAAGAGTTCGGAAGTGTTTTTTGAAACTATATGTGTAGGGCTCCCCTGGTGGCGCAGCGGTTAAGAATCCGCCTGCCAATGCAGGAAACACGGGTTCGAGCCCTGGTCCGGGAAGATCCCACATGCCGTGGAGCAACTAAGCCCGTGCGCCACAACTACTGAGCCTGTGCTCTAGAGCCCGTGAGCCACAAATACTTAGCCCGTGTGCCACCACTACTGAAACCCACGCGCCTAGAGCCCATGCTCCACAACAAGAGAAGCCACCGCGATGAGAAGCCCGCACACCACAACGAAAAGTATCCCTCTCACCACAACTAGAGAAAGCCCGGGCAGAGCAACGAAGACCCGACGCACGCAAAAATTAATTAATTAATTAATTAAAAAAAAAAAAACTATATGTGTATTATATAACTATTGTGCTCTTGGCCATTTATTTCAGAGATATGAAAACCTATGTTCACACAAAAGCTTGTACACTAAAGCTCACAGCAGCTTTATTTATAATAGTCAAAAACTGACATCAGCCCAGATAACCTCCAACAAGGAACAAAACGTGGTTCATACATATCATGGAACACTTATGATTCAGCATCAAAAAGGAATGTATTGTGCATACAATAACCTGGCCAAAACTCAAGAGAATTATGTTGAATGAAAAAAGCGAATCTCAAGATATTCCATACTTTATGATTCTGTTTACATAACATTTTTAAATAACAACATTCAGAAATGGAGGACAGAATAGTGGTCGCCAGTGGTTTGAGATGGGGTAGGAGTGGGAGGAAGGTAGGTATGGTTTTAAAAGGAGAATAAAATGGATCCTTGTTCAATATCCAGACAGTGGTGGTGGATACATGAACCTACACAGGTAGCAAAGCTGTATAGAACTTACACACACACACACACACACACACACACACACACACAGGAGTACAAGTGAAACTGGGGAAACATGAATAAGATCAAAGGATATATCAATATCAATATATAATTATGACATTATACCAGAGTTCTACAAAATGTTACCATTAGATTAACTGAATAAAATATACAAGGCATTTGTGTGTATTATTTCTTATTTGTGTGTATTATTTCTGCATGTGAATCTACAACTACCTCAATAAATGTTTTAACTGAAAAAGAATTAATGGTGTTGTATAAATAATATTAAGGAAACAACTACATGTGTATAAATATTAGGATTTTGTAAATTGTTAAATTCTAAAAGCACACTTTTGTTTTATTTTGTACAAAAAAGAAATACTACATGAAAATTTTATATAGGTTTTCTTATCAATGAATGTCATATCAAAAAAATTCATTAAAAACAGTTCATTAGCTTTTCTTCAGGATGTATTTTATTTTACTCAACTTTTATTTGATAGCAACATATAATACTTTCTTATAAATGTTTCCCATGTATCAGAGCTAAAAGACTCATTGTTTATTCAGTTCAGAAAAAGAGGTTTATAACTGAATTACACCTACTAATTCATTTATTGACTTTATTAAACAATTATCTTACATATAGTTAGGATTAATTGACCCAAATAAAGTCAAATTTCAAAATAGAACTGTGGAAAAGTTTGTTTTTATTACTGTGGTTAATAAAATAGATCAAATATATTTTGTTAAGATCTTAAATTTTTTAAAAATTCTATTAAATTTACTTGTTTTTCTCCTAGAGTTTACTTCTTGGAGTATAAAAAGTAAACATTTCAATGAAATTGTGCTGTTTGGACTCTCAGAAATATGGGGAGTTTCTTCAACTTAAAAGCAAATAGAGTAGCTGCTATGGAAAACAGTACAGCAGTTCCTCAAAAACTTAAAACTAGAATTATATGATCCAGAAATCCCACTTCTGGGTATTTTTCCAAAAGAACTGAAATAAAAATCTTGACGGGATATTTGCATTCCCATGTTCATTGTAGTACTATTTACAACAGCCAAGAAGTAGAAACAACCTGAATGTCCATCAATGGATGAATGGATAAAGAAAATGTGGTATATACATAAAATGGAATATTATTCAGATTTTAAAGAGACAAAAATGTTGCAATATACCACAACACAGATGAACCTTTAGGACGTTATCCCAAGTGAAATAAGCCAGTCACAGAAGGACTTTATGATTCCACCTTATATGAGACATTTAAAATACTCAAATTCATAGAAGTAGAGAGTAAAATGGTGGCTGGGGGAGAGGGGAATCGAGGAGTTACTAATCAACAGGCCTAACGTTTCAGTTAAGCAAGGTGAATAAGTTCTAAAGACCTGCTGTACAGCATTGTGCCTACAGTTAACAATACTGCATGGTACACTTAAAAATCTGTTAAGAGGCTAGATCTTATGCTAAGCATTCTTACTACAATAAAATAAAATTGTAGAAGGCAAATCTGAGTATGAATTATTTCTTATACATTTCCCTTAGGCAGATCTGCTAACCACCTCTGCTCCTAACATCTTGATGGAGTTTAAGTAGCCAGTTTAAGCCACAATAGACTGAAATTTTCAGATGGCTTGAAACTACTGAACAACAGTCATCATTTGTTAATAATAAGCTTTAGAATCTAAAGAGTTAAAATGCTAAGATTACCCACACAAGCCAGGAAGGAGGAGAAAAAATGTAGAATCCTAAAGTGGAAGTGAAAAATAGCATAAACCATCATTTCTAGCAGAAGCTCAAAGATAAGTCATACAGTAAGTTAATGGCCAAGTCATGACTAGAATTACTTCCTCTGTCTATCCTTTTTTCCTCCTCTGCCTCAGTACCACTCAGTAAACTTCTATTTATTTTTCAAGACCTAGATCAAATTCTGTTAATCCTACCTGGACCACAAGCAGAAATAATTACTCCTTCCTCTGTTCTCAAAGTGTCCCTAATTATTGAGTCACTGATTTATCAATAATGTTCTTTCATTCAACAAATATTTTTTGAGCAAAAACTGTATACCCAACACATAGTGCGATGAAAAAACAGACAAAAAAAGTCACTGTTCTTATGGATCTGGCAGTGGTAGAGGGGAAGACAGACAAAAAAGCTTAACAAAGTAAAATATATAATATGTTAGTTACAGTATGTTAGATGAATAAAAGTAGAAGAAAATTGGAAGGGAGGGGAGATAGAAAGTATGTATTTGAAGATGGTGTGTGCAATTTTATATAGGACAGCCTGGAAAGGTCTCAGTAGGAAGGATAATATTTAATTAAAGATCTGAAGGAGGTGAGGATATGTTCTCATAATTAATTGCACAAATTTACTTCCCTCTATAGGCTAAGATCTTCAAGGTTAAGGACCACATCTAATCATTTTTGTGTGCCAGCATCTAGAACAGGAGCTGCTATGTAGAAGGAACTAGTAAGTATATGTTGAATGAAAAATCTCAAGTTTCTAAACTTAAAGTCCAGTTGTCTTTCAACTACACTCGGCTCTTTACTTCAGAAGATTATTGAGGTTGAATATAATACTGACTTAGCAGCATACCTAGAACTTCCTACACTCTCACTGCTTGTTAATTGAATTTGATAGGAATATGATTTTCCAAATTTTATAGGCCAGCACATTCAGAGTACAGATGAAGAAGACTAAATCCTAAGAAAGCTGAGGGACAAGCTAGAGGCCACTCACAGTGTGAACTGATGGATCCTCTAAATCTACATCTTCACAACACAAAAAGGATGGAGTCCTAAGTGAATATATTTGATCAGTTTGATCAGTTTCTATCTATCCTACTTTTTGATTTTGTTCCAGGTCTTAACTTTATTTAAGTATCCCACAGTATGACAAATTTTACATTTAGCACTACTGTCACTGATAGTCTGAGCAGGTTCTCATAGAGTTAAGTAACTTGTACCTGTGGCTACAGACTAAGTTTAAGATATTTTTGCCGTCAAACACCTGTCTGCCGTAATACCTCATATCTTAATAAATCACTATACAAAGACCTCCCTGAGAGTCAAAAGGAAACTATAAATGCAGGTTCACTTTGGACTGAAACTACGATGGCAGACCTGGAAGTAGCATGACCACTCAGTCTGAGAGAATGAAATGGCCAATTTCTTGGTGTAAAATGGGAACAGCAATATATGGCTGAAAGCCATATTAGGGACAAAATTACTACTACTTATGTGCTGCTACAAATTGCAGATAAAAGATCATTACACATATTATAGTTATCTTGTTTTCATTTTAAGGACTAAATGATTTACGATTATAGAAAAGCTAGACTGAATAAAGAGTACAGGACAGGTACATTAATGAAAAATTTACCTTTGTTGCTCACTGTTAAAAACCTTTCAGAGACTCATCGTCGACAGGGAACTGACTCTGGTTTGTCATTGAGATAATGTATTTGTGAGTGCATTAATTATTGGTTCTAAAAATACCAATACTTGCATTATGAGTCCTTCAGTGATTCACCATTACCACCAAGAAAAAGTACAAACTCCTTAAAGATGAGACACGAAGGTCTTTGTGGTCTGGGTCTTCTCTCCCACACCAAACATTCCACACCCTCAGCTCTCTGCAGTTTCCTGAACATGCCATACTTTCAAAGCCTACTTTAGTCTCTTTACAATGTACTCCATTTTTTGCACAATTATGCTCTCCCTCACCTCCCACCTGGGCAAATTCCCTTAAAGTAGTTACCTTCATTTGGAAGCCTTCCTTGAATACCCCTGTATATGCCTCATGAATTGGCACCTCTTCCTCTTCTAAATTCTATTACTGCTGAGCTTATCACACGGTATTAAAAGATTGTTTATATATTTGTCACCTTCACTGACTAAAATTTCTGAGGAAAGTGTCTTATTCATGTTTGAAAAAAACAAAAATATTGAGCTGAATATGTGAATATAAAATAAAAATAACAGAAACTAACATGTATTGAATGTTTAGTAATTTTCAAGCACTCTTCTAAGGTCAGGAAGCACAGGTCAGGAGGCACAGTGAGTTTAAATAACTTGCCCAAGATTACAAAGCTTGTAAGTGACAAAGACCGGATTGGAACCCAAGCACTCTGACTTGAAAGTTCATGCTCTTCACAACTAACCTATAGATATTTCTTGAATATATGTATATGTTTACATGTTTTTAAATAAATAAGCATATCTCTCTATATATATTATTTAAGTATATATATACACATATATATATATATATACATTAACTCATGTATATACATTTAAAAATTGACTTTTAAGAATAAACTCTAAACAGCAGAACAAAGTAAATTACTTCAGCGGATTAGAAGTTTTGATAAAAGACCATTCAATATCCTAGAAATTGTCTTCTTTTCCATCACTATATTATAGTATCAGGCTTCATAATTTACAAAACATACCATCAATGTTTGTAGATTTTTTAATGTATCAAGCTGTATATCGAGAAGATATATTATTCATCATGATAAGTGACACACATATCACTACTAGAAAACAGTAAAAATTTTAAATTTATACGTAAGGTCCACATTACAAGATTAGGTTTGTAAAATACTTTTGCTTGTAAAGACACCTACCTGAATAAGTGTTTTATTTAGGAGAAGAACAAAAATACATGCTTATACATATATTAAACAAGCTTTGTTTCAGTAATATTATTTTACATTCCAGAAAGTTTTTTTATTCAATATTTTCAGATGGTTTCCAACTTTGCTGCACACTAAAATCACCCAAGGAGCCATTAAAAAAGCTGATGGTTGGACAACCAACACCCTCCACCTGCCCCTAGCAAGATGTTCTGATACCTGAGCATTAGGGTGTTTTAGAAGTTTGTCAGATGATTCCAATATGCAGCAAAATTTGGGACTAAAATCCAACTGAACTTTACCTGAGTTTACTCTAAGTTTTTACTGGAATTTCTTCCATATCTCATTTAAAAGCAACTGCGACAAATTACTTCAAACGATCTTCAACGCAACAATGCCAGAAATGAACTTGTAGTTCGTGGAACCAACTTTATTACCTGGCTACTGAATTCTTCAAATACGACTTCTTTCATTTTGTCCAATTCTATTCACAGACAATAAAAATCACTTTTTTACTAAATCACCTCTTCAATGACATAGTTAAATTTACTACCTAATCACCAAATTTAATTATACTTCATTTTCATAAAGTATCAATTTCCATAGGCTTAAAATGGAAAGGCATATAGCTTGGACAGACAACAAGTAATTTTGAAGAAGGGAAGTTAGAATAAGGGTAAAAATACACGGAAACACAAATGTTTCCGGGTAACAGCATACCACACACTCCCCTATTCTACCCATCCAACCTAATCCCTATTTATAATCATAAGTGTTGCCTCAAATTAAAAATGATCAGTAAGCAATACTAATATTTATGTTCATGTGGAGATATTGTCTTACAAAAGCCAACTCTAAATATGAGTACATTTACATTTACAGCTATATCTATTACATCGATATTATATATCTAGTAGTCATTAAGATGGTGCACTAGTTCTGGATTCTCTCTTCTCTAGGACCCACGGTAGAATTCCATTTCTTCACATCAATGAACTCAAACATGGCCATTTGACTTAATTTGATAAAAAATGTAAGTGTGGGGGGCTTCCCTGGTGGCGCAGTGGTTGAGAGTCCGCCTGCTCATGCAGGGGACACGGGTTCGTGCCCTGGTCCGGGAAGATCTCACATGCCGCGGAGCGGCTGGGCCCGTGAGCCATGGCCGCTGAGCCTGCGCGTCCGGAGCCTGTTGCTCCGCAACGGGAGAAGCCACAGCAGTGAGAGGCCCGCATATGGCAAAAAAAAAAAAAAAAAAAAAAATTTAACTGTGAGTATCATGTGTCACTCCTAAGCAGAAGCTTCAAGAGCCAGTAGAACTTCAACATGTTCTCCTTTCCTTCTGGCACAACTGACAAAGTTCTAGATAGTGACTGCTTCATCAGCCTATGTCAAGAGGTAAGGACAATGACAAGGTGAAGCAGGGAACCCAGCCAGTCCTCACTGTACCCTTAAAATGAGTGACAAATAAATCTTTGGTGTTTCAGAGTCCTTGAGATTTGTGGGTTATTTTTTACTGTGGTGTAATTTAGTCTATCCTTAATTAAATTTTATATTTAGATATAATTGTGTACGTAAATATGTATGTCTGTTGCAGAAAAAATACATCACATTTATAAATTAATTTGTTAGAGTAAGAACTGGCAGTGTCCTGCTCTACTTTGTGTACAATGTTTGTAAAAATACATCCAAGGTAAAACAGTGATGACTAGTCTGTAAAGCATGATGACCAAAGAGTTTTGCTTATCACACACTCATGCTGAGGATTCATTAAGTATTTTTGCTATTAAAGTTGTAAAACAAGCTGTTGGCTCCACTGTGCTGACACCATTAGTCACATTCATCAGTCTCCAGCATGATGATAAATCACTGAGTGATACAACAAAAATGTTGATCATTATAGTTCAGTAACAAATGTACGACTAAGTCTGTGCTCTCACAAAACATCACATCAGACACAAATTTCATAGTGGAATGATTCTTCAGACTTAACATCACATCTGAAGTCTAAATTCATGTATTCTAGTTATTGACATAAACACTGAAATAAACCCAGTCTTCAACTACAGAAAACAACAAATCTAAAACAGTAGACTCACAGATTGTTAGATATTGAAGAAACCTCCTGGACTGGTTAATTATAAAATTTGAAAGAAATAATGTGTTTCTATTTGATTTTCTGGATTTTCAACTATTTTGTAGGTTTGTATAATAAATATAACTAGAAGCAAGACATTTTACACAGCCATACAATATAATCACCAAAAGACCATATTGCAATGATGTTTTATTAAGAAATATATGGTAAGAATCACTGCCATTGGGCTTCCCTGGTGGCTCAGTGGTTGAGAGTCCGCCTGCCAATGCAGGGGATACGGGTTCGTGCCCCGGTCCGGGAAGATCCCACATACCACGGAGCGGCTGGGCCCCTGAGCCATGGCTGCTGGGCCTGCACGTCCAGAGCCTGTGCTCCGCAACGGGAGAGGTCACAACAGTGAGAGGCCCACGTACCGCCAAAAAAAAAAAAATAATAATCACTGCCATTAATGACAAAAATTGTGTAACATAGTTATTGATGCATTGGTTAGTGTTAGAGTGTGGGTCAGGGTTAGGGAATCAAAAATAATAGCAAACACACTCTAGTGCACAACTTAATATATGTGAAATTTCATAGTGTTCGTGAATCATCACAAATGGGAAAAAGGTTGCTTTACTTTTTAAAAAAACTATCATTGAGAAGGTAAATTTAAATTAAGAAAATATGGAACACATATATGGATTTCTTTTAAGGAAATTCTATTTTTTTTATTTTCTCATTTAAGTTTTATCTTAGATTGGAAAATACTGAAAGGCATTTAATATTTGTTTTAAATTATATATGAAGCCTATCTACAGCACAAATGGCATGTATGGTCTCACTAAATAATATTCTCTCATTTTTTTAATCTAAGTCTAAGAATAACGTAAGACAAGAATTCTGCATATTTTTTGGAATAATAAAAGAGTGGTATATATAAGCTAAAAAAACAAAAATGTGAAATTTAGTGTAAATATGTATTATTAGCAGTTGTAATTACCTCCCACTTCATAGTTATTTCACTTAGATTATGACACTTAAACTGTTCTTGAATTGACTCTTCATCATATAAATTTCTAGCATGTACACAAATATGCATGTCTATCCTTATATTCACATATTCATAAGATAACTTATTATTGAGTAATTTCTAACCTTAAAATAATGAAATACAGCTACATTCTCTGATGATTGTAGGTTTGGCAAAAGTTTTATAATGGTATGGATCAAATTTGTATTAAAACATAAATTATAAACATTTCAGTCTTTAAAGTTATAATATAAAAAAGCAATTTTAAGTAAAATGATCTAAACTATTTTATTATAAAACCTCTTTGCTTTTAAGATAAAATAAACACAACTAAATTTATGTAATACTTGAAATAATATAATGCTATCTGAGTGGCTAGAACTCAGGCAAAACAGTCATTATTTATATTTTAAAATTAAATTAATGGATTGGATATAGACAGGTTTTTTAATGTATTCCTATTTTGTTGGTTTCAAAGTTATATTTTTCAGTGGCAGGACCAGTAAACTTAGGTTAAAAGTAGTCTTTAAATGGTGCCCCTTACCAAATTCAACTATATCACCTTTATGGTATAACTTTGTTCTACCAGGAGGACTCCTACAAATTTTAGAAATTTGTGAAACCAAAACTTAGAAAGACATATTGACATATATAGGGAAAGATATTACATCAAAATAGTCAATGAACAAAAAGATAAATACTTACTGTAATACCTATTTTGATGAATAAGTACTGCTACAAGGGAAGGGGAAGGGATGGCTTCTCTCTTGTCCAGACTTGTGCTCTTACCCCTTCTCCCTCGGCTTGCTAATACCAATTTCTAAAATCCTTCAGCTTTGGACCAAAGAGTGGGGAGTAGAAAAGTCCTTTCTTTTTTTTTCTTTTTCGCGGTATGCGGGCCTCTCACTGATGTGGCCTCTCCTGCTGCGGAGCACAGGCTCCGGACGCGCAGGCTCAGCGGCCATGGCTCACGGGCCCAGCCGCTCTGCGGCATGTGGGATCTTCCCGGAGCGGGGCACGAACCCGTGTCCCCTGCATCGGCAGGTGGACTCCCAACCACTGCGCCACCAGGGAAGCCCGAAAAGTCCTTTCTTGATTGATGAGGAGCTAGTGCTGGAGCTCTCATAACTTACCAATTATTTGAATTGATTCTTTGCTCCTAAGTACTTTTATGAACTCGACAAGGAAGACATATTTCCTCTTCTCCCCTTCCCCTTTAGTTTGGATTTTCTTACCTAAAGTTCCCCTGACAAGGGCAAATGCAACATCCTTACTCACTAACGATCCTGTAGTATATGCAGCTTCTAGACTAAAATGATGCCACATCAGCTCTTCCCTGTAAGTCCTCATCTGGTCCACGGGAAAGACCTATTCTTTTTCTTTCAGATCTACTATGAAGTCCAACACAATCATGTCTTGGTCACTCCGAAGTCTAGGTAATTAGTCAGCCTTTCTCTCATATACCAGTCCACCATATCCTTCAAACTGATAAACCCTCTCTTTGGTTTTCTTAAAGACACACTCATGGAGAGAATTATGCACACACCCATGCTGCTTTGGAAGATGTGGGACTGGAAATCACAGCACACCGGAATCTCTCTTTGTAAATCTTCAAACTCCTCCTTAATTTTGGTAAAGTGTTTAAGAATCCCAATACTAGTTTTTCCCTTTCTTTCTTCTTTCAAATTGATCATGATAGTCTTGTATTTTGGAATGAGGTTCCTATTGTCTTCAATTCTCAGCTAAAACTTCCATTCCAAATATATTCAATTGCACATATCATTTGAAATGAGGTAACTTTTGTTTTACAAAACAGCTTAAAATGCATTTCTGTACCATGTTACTGCATTTTAAAAACATCATAAAATGTTAAGCCCCAATTGCCAAGTTTTGTAATCTGCATCACCCTGATGAATAGGGTAATTCCCTCTGCACTACTCTGTGATATGTGCATACAGACTGAAGCAAACAGTATTTTTATAGTGCTTTACAGGAAGCAAAGTCCTTGCATACCTAGGTGCTCATTTACTCATGATTCCAAATAAGTGGGAAAGTTAAATACACACACACACACATCTGACCATATCATTCAAAATAACTCAGAATACTAAACAGTCTCCTGTTTATATCCACTTTACTCAACTGGATAAGCCATTTTTACTTAAGTTTAATTTAATTATGATGATCATAATTAACAGTGGTTGGAAGAAATACAACTGTTAAGCAGTCCTATAGTTCTAGTTCGTATACGTTGTTTTGTCTTATGCTTGCTAATGGAATTGCATCTGCTTAATTTCAAAATCCAGTAACACAAACAATATGGGGGTAGCACAGTATAGCAGAAAGAGCCCTGTGCTTGAAATCTTCATCTAGTTCAGGTCTGTATTCCCATTTCTCTTATTATTTAGACTGTTTAATAGATATTATCAAATTATTCTAATAAGAATTTATTCTTACATAAATATGTACACGTGTGTGCATAGATAGCCACACAATACTTCACTTATCTTCTGCTGATAATACGTTATCTATAGTGATTCTGTTTCAGAAAAAAAATCTTTAAAATAATAAAACAACAGTATTGTCCAGGATAACTCATAGCTACAGAAATCAGGTAAGCTTATTTAATCTTTCAGATTCTTAGTTATTTTCAACCATAACATAGGGATAAAATGCCAGCTTACTACTTTCCAGAGTTATTAGGATCTGATGAGATAATTTATGTGAAAATGCTCCATAAAGTGATACAAACAGATGAGGTGGTTGTATCACACTCCTAAACATACACACACAAACCCAAAAATTCAAAAACAAACTTGCAGTATCTCATGGGACTTCATCTCTGAAATTTCCTGACTGCTATTAAAGCTGATTAAATTTCAACAGCAACATGCTTTACCACTAAATATCACCACTTAGAGTACTTTATGTAGAGAAATGTTTTGTAAAACTTCTCTTTTGGCAGATTCATTGCCTTATTAGTGAAAAACTATAAAAATTATATTTTCATTCTATATTCTTTTAACTAAGAACTTTAAAACATCAAAATGATTTAATATTTGCAATTTAGCAGGCTGAATATGCCTTTAGTAGGTAGAGGTGTCTTGCATACCAGAAGTTCATCTACAATTTGGAAGATGATCTTTCTACTAGAATTCTGAAATGCTGTAAAAATTTTATGTGGCACTGAATTTCTTCATTCCAAAAACTCAGGGCTTTCTAATACGACCAGTTTAAAGAAATTCCTAAGGCTTCAATCTTAGTATTTTAAATGAAATTGTTAAGTTGGATACTTAACTTTAAAATTTCTGATCCTAATAAAAATATGAAGTTTTTTTTAAAAACAATGAAGTTGTTTAACAATTCCTTTCTAGTCTTACAATATGCAGAAATTAGAAATGAGTACAGCACTTCTTTTTTTTTTTTTTTTTTTCCCCTAGCTTGCTTTCTGTTTCATATGAACCTGAACTAGAAAGCATACTGAACTGATTTAAATTGGAACCCACAGAAGGAAGCTGGCTAAAGACATGGAGGCTAACTCATAGTCTGTGACCAGACTGGTTTGTCTAATGATGTAGTTGTTGTCACAATAAATGACTACATGAACAGATTTCTGTCTAGTTAGACATTTGGCTTGAAATAAACATTCGGAGAACTGAATCCAAACACCGACTAGGCCAAAAGTTGCCTTAAGCTCTGCCAACATAATGCTAATTCAGCTAGGAGTAACATGCTTTTTTGTTTCACAACAAATGGGTCTTTGAATCCATTAAACTGAATCTGATGATGATTTCAGGAACATGTCCGATGAGAACATTATCCCACTGCAGTAGGTCTGGAACCTAATTTTCCTGTCAAAAGTCACTTACCTACTTTGGTATTCTAGAATTGGAAGGGCTGATCCAAGAATTGAGAGAGGAAATCCTTTGGCTGTGTAATTTGAGTAAGAAAAAAAGGTCCATGTTTAACCACTTACTTTATTTTGTAATACCTATTTTATAACTAGGTGTAGAGATTATTCATTTGTCTGAAATTAGCCCTAGCCCACCTTCTTAAGGCTTCATTAAAAGCAAGACAAACCTAATGAAAAAATAGCAGCATAAGTGAAAACAATTCACATAGGGCTCTATTTGTCTGTGTCACTTATCTTGGAATGCTGTGTACTTGTATTTGTAGATTTTTCATCCCAGAATGCCATGTAGAAAGAGTGAGAAAATATTAGTAAATAAAGAATGTAACACAAATAGTTATTTGAATGGAAAAAATATACCAAAGGGGAGACTTTCCAAATTAACTGAAGACTTAAAGGGATATAGATGTCTAATCAACATCAGATGTATTTACTTGGAGGACGCTGATATACTATATATATCATTGATATTCTAGGACAAAATAAAGAGAAAATACCCAGTTAAATATGAATAAAAATCCCTGGTTGAGTAGCACAGCACTGATATTCTCTAAACTGTGTTTCTAATGGTGTTTATCTTCCTCTTTTAAATAATAAACTGTTATTTTCTGTACTGATGTCAAAGACAGATAATGGCTCTTTATTTAGCAAGCATGCAACAATTGGAGAATTTTTTTTTTCCATTCAACTTATGATATTATCCATGGGACCATAGCAAGCTGCAAAATTTGTGGAGCCCCGTGAAAATGGAAAATATAGTGTCCCTTATTCAAATTAATAACTTCAAGATGGTGACAACAAAGCATGGAGCCCTTCTGAGCACAGGGCCCTGTCTAACTACACAGATTGCAAACTCACAAAGCCAACCACACATGGGCCCCTCACTAAAACTTTCTATTGACTTGCGTTTGTATTGCTAATAGGATTGCAAAATACATGGAGGGTCCTTACTAAAGCATCATTCCTTGCCAACTCAATCAATGCAAAGTAACCCTCCCACTGTGTCCACCCATACCTATTTATCTGCCACATCAAAATGAACAGGCTGTCGAAAACATGGAAGCAAGGACAAGAAGTAAGGAAATTAAGACACACATCAAGCTCTCCAGTTTCCTGCCTTTGATAGAAATGCACAATAGTGTACTGTTTGCAACATCCTTTCATTCCTTTGCTAGAAAGGTCTGGCTCACACCAATGAAGACTTGTGAAAAGATGCCATCCTTAGGAAAGTGGTTTAGAAATATTTGCTCATTTTCAAGATCTTTTCTTCCTACATTCAAAAAGACAATGAATATCTATGATATCTGAATTAAAACTCTTGAACTTCAAACTGCCTTGTTCTTGAATCATTCAAACTCATATAATGCATTCATATAAAATATGAATAAAACCTTTGAAACCCTGACAAGATTAAATTAACTGATCTGTATATATATGAGCTTTGTGAAACACTCAAGTTCAACTCTTACATCATTATTAGCAATGCAGTATATTACTGACATATGTATGTAGTCTGGGGTCTCTACAGAAACTGGGCAAGGAAATTCCTCCTTCAACACAGTCTACAGGCACATGTAAGTGATAATGATTCCTTCATATCTCACTTATTGGCAGTTGTTTTTTTTTTTCTCCCCCACAGTGTTTCAAACTTGACTAATCCACAAGATAATATCAGCATATTTAAATTCTTAATCTCATCAAATCCAACTTTATTTGGAAAATGAAGATGTTTTCTACTTCTTTTCACCCAAACTCTCATAATAAGGCCTTTGATAAGATAATATCATAAATTGATTTCCTACAGGGGATATACATCTAAGAAAAAATATACTAACTAAAGAAGGGGAAAAAGATTTATACTTTAAAAGAAATTCTCAAAAATTAGCATTCAAAATAGAATGATCAGGAGATGGATTTTATCTTCCTAATTTTTGAATTACAGTATCAATCCAATTTAAAAGTTCATTGGAGGTGTATCTTATGCATTTCTAGTTAGAACAAATGTTAGATAAGTATTTTTAAAAGGATCTTATTCCATACTTTTTTAACCATAAGAATTTGTGGAAGATATAACAATACCTATCAATTTCTTAAAAGAAAAAAATTAAAAACATATATTTCTTCATTTTCTCTTACACTGCCTTAAATAAACAAAACAGGAACTCAATAAATAAATGGAAATCAGAAAGAGAAAAAGTAAATAATGGCAATTGGAAGTTTAACAATTAACTTGGGTAGCCATAGCTAAGCTATATTCAAATTTTAATAGTTCTCAATAAAAATCCCTATATCTTTGGAACCTGATTGATTATTTCATCAGTTAGTACCCACTTATTATAATGGATCTTTCCTGAGGGCTACTTTGTCCTAATGACACAGAAATGAGATATACTTTAATTTAAATTGGCACTCCTGTGAAAAAAATATGAGAAAGCATTTTGCAAATTACTACCACCTTAATACCAAATATAATATCAATGGTATGTGAAAAATGCTTAAGTTGTAAAATCTTTTCCTGGAAACTTCCTTTCTAATTTACTCAGTTAACATTTTATGCTGTTTTCCAAATTTATTAGTTATAATATAATGCATGAATATATCATTTAGAGTAGTTTAGAGAGTATAATTTAGAGTAGTCCAAATCAGTGTATTCTCCACCAGCCAAGAGTCTAAATTTTTCACACTAGTTTCACATAATAGTAATTTTCTATCAATAGTCTGCCTTTGCTAACAAAATAAAATTGAATTCTACATAAAAATAAAAGCTTTGATTCCCTTTAACTGTTAAAGCATTAAGAAAACAAACAAAATAATACATTAATTAAGAAGAGAAAAAGGAATCAAACATTCTTTTCAAAGCTACTAAATAACTGGATAAATGCTTCTTAATAAATTTAATTGTGCCTCCCTTAGATTGCTAATAAAAATTCTAATGAGAAATGTTATCTTCTGGGTTTCCCTGGTGGCACAGTGGTTAAGAATCCGCCTGCCAATGAAGGGGATACTGGCTCGAGCCCTGGTCCGGGAACATCCCACATGCCGTGAAGCAACTAAGCCCATGTGTTGCAACTACTGAGCCTGCGCTCTAGAGCCCACGGGCCACAACTACTTAGCCCGCATGCCACAACTACTGAAGCCCTCCTGCCTAGAGCCTGTGCTCCGCAGCAAGAGAAGCCACTGCAACGAGAAGCCCTGCTCACCGCAACTAGAGAAAGCCCGCATGCAGTAACAAAGACCCAAAGCAGCCAAAAGTAAATAAATTAATTTAAAAAAAGAATAGTATATTCTTTAAGAAATATAAATGATTTACCACATAAACTTCAAACCACAAACTATTTAGGGTAGATTTTAATGCAAGGTAAGCATTACCTGTACAACTGGTGTTTCTGAAATATTTTAACTTTAAATTAGCTCCATAATATAGTCCTACACAGTTCAGTTTGTTATAATTAAACTTATAAAATATTGAATTTCAGTGCAAATAGGAAAGCTTTAAGAAAGCAGAATTATAACTTTCCTTGAAATATACTTTAGTGTTATGTAGAGAAACAAGATATCCTATACCCTCTGCCTATATTTTATTCACAGTATTTATTAACTTACTATGTGAACACTACTGTAGCTTTGTATTTTTTTTTAACTTTAAATTAAGGATACATTCAAAATTTACTATGCATCTAACCCAAATTCCTATAGGAAAACAAACTGAACTTTCAAAATCAGTGTCTATCAGAGCAGGTAACTGATTTTTCAGTATCTGCAAGTGATACTAATTTTTTAGCATCTGCAAGTGATATTAAATACCATGGTATGCAGTCTCGACACTAGATGCCAAGGGGGAGGTAAACGGCAAAGACTTGGCCTGCATTCTGAAGTAGCAGAGATACATACACTAAACGGAAATTTGCAGGCATCCACCGAACTGTGTATGCGAGTATCCACAGACTGAACTTTTTCAGAATTATAGTAAACACAAAAATAAGCCAAAAGGACAAGACGGATTTCACCTTGAATAATTCTTCATCCTAAGTTAGACACTGTTTTGTCGTTTGGGCTGCTATAACAAAATACTATAGACTATGTGTCTTTAACAACAGACATTTATTTCTGACAGTTCTGGAGGCTGAGAGGTCCAAGATCAGCAGATTCAGTTCTTGGCGAGGGCACTCTTCCTGACTAGCAGATGGTCTCCTTGCTGTGTGCTAAAATGGTCTTTCCTCAGTGCATGTACATATATATAGAGAGAGCTCCTGTCTCCTCCCCTTCTTACCAAGGCTATAATCCCATCATGAAGGCACCACTCTCAGGACTTCATCTAAACCTAATCACCTCCCGAAGGCCCCATCTCCAAATACGAACACATTGCTGGGTAGGGCTTCAAGTATGAATGGGGATGATACAGGTATTCAGTCTATAACAAACATATCACTCGTGATTTTAATATATCATGTGTGTGTTTGTGTGTATATGTGTACGTAGACACATGTACATATAAATGTATATACATATATTTATCTTTAATGCATAGTATTATAATATGCTCTGTTATCAAGAATTCAAATTCATTAATTTACTAATTTAATTGATTCACTCATGCATTTTCCAATTTTTCACTTAATAAATTTTGAGAACTTACTATGTGTTAGGAGTGAAATGTCTCTAACTCACTTTGTGTAGTTTATGCTTAAGACACCTGAATATATTAAGCAATTCATCCATATCTAGAGTTGAATTAATCAATTCTATAGTTAATAGGGTACAGAATATTGATTATATCTGAGGTTCTTTAAAACTTCTTGCACTGAGACACTATTACTAGCTCTGACAGAAATCTTGATTGTATTTTCTACTTTAAAATATGTCTACTGTGTTTATACTGTTTTGCCCTACATATTTTTTAGATATCTGTGTTACAATAAAATGAATATGTTCTAAGTGCAAAGTTATGAAAATTATATTACTGACTGCATTATGAAAACTGAAATATCTAGTAAGCTTTCAGAATATCAGACTTTCATATGTTCCTTTAGTATACAAAGAGATCATTATGATACATATTTCCATTTTATAGCATTCATACCTTAATCCAAATTTCAGAAATGTTATATACACCATTCACCAAAAAACACAATCAATTATGTCTTCTCATACATTAATGTATTTCTGGAAACTGTTTCAAGAAGTAAATTCAAGATTGCACATTTTAATTTTCCCCTTAGGAAACTAATGTTTGGTATATAAGAAATGACAGGCCACAGCCAGCCCACCACTAAGCTGAATATAAATGAAATTCAAGTCTTAGGGGTGTACCTTAAATTTTTCTTTACAAATACATTTATTTAAATTATGTCTGATTTATATGGGAAGTTCTTATACTTATCTCTTCAAATGTATATATGATCTGCTTCAATTCTAGGAGAATGGGATCTCTTTAAGTTTTCCCATTCCCATTCCCATCATATCCACACAGTCCTTTCCAGAGAGGGGTTTGCTTGTTCATTTTAAGCACGGCTTCTTACAGAAGTTCCTTTCTGCATCCTACTCAGAAGGACCACCTCATTATTTCTGAACTCTTGCTCTAGACCTCCTAATAAACCTCATTCCAGTATTAATGAAGAGCATGACATGGTAGCAATGAGCCCTCCTTCATGGCATGCCTCACACTTATCATTACTTGCTCAATGTCTCTCTTCCCAGGCAGATGACAAGCATTATGAGGACAAGGGATATTCTATTCTTAGTACATGACACAGGGCTTGGCTCAATAAATATCTGCTGAAAGGATGGATAAATTGATTAAAGCAGAACTCTATTGTATAATGTTTTTTTTGTTTGTTTGTTTTTAGAGGTCTTTTTGTTTCCTGTGAACTTGGAGATTTCACTGTGGGCTTAGACGTCAAGGTCAGATATTTTAAATTTTATAAAGATGAGCCATACAATTGGTCACATTTGTCTGCAGTTCATGGCAATGTCTTTTCTACCCTGTAGTCAGAAAGACAAATATTTTTAAAGCCCAAACAAAATTCACCAACTAAATTACCTTAATAGATATTTATTTCAAAGAATTTCAGTGGAAGTTATAAGTTATATATTAAGCCAATGCTTATAAGAATAATATTGCCTTCCCATGACAGGTTACTTTCGCTTAATTGGAAACTACACACGTTTTTAGAGATTGTACTTACTTAAAAGAAATTGTATTGTAAAAGAAAACTTATTTGTCCGTATTTACTGTGTTCCTTCTGAAAAACGTCTTTACGATCACACTGAAAACTGCCAGTTATTAAACTAAAGTCTGTTTATCCTAATAACTTGCATACACTTAACCAATAATTCCAAAATTTCAACTGCCACAACACTTGTGTCATTTATTCTTCTTGTTTTCTATATCTAGTTTGCCAAGTAGGACAGAAAATTCTGTTCATTATACATGAGGAATTACTTTTTTGGGGGGCTGTCACTTTGGAATATTGTCATAAAATAAGAATGGCAAATGTCATATCATGTTTGGGTTCTTACATTGTAAAGGTGAAAATCAAAGTTTTTCAATAGTTTCTTTAAAGACCATAAAGTGAAAGGAGATAAGAGATTGTTGAAACTACCCACATCATCATATTAGAAAAATTTGAAGACATAAAATATGTTGTGGTTTTCTTGAGAGCTCTTTGAGAGCATAGAATGTTGACCTGATTGCATAGTTCTGTAAAATAAAGAACTAGAGACATCATTGTAATCACAAGGGACTAAAAACTGAACCAGTAAAGTGAATAAATTTATTTAGAAATACTCTCAGAAAAGTCTGAGGCATTTGAAATTACAAGTGTATTATCTATATGACTTTAATTCAAAGCCTACCTTCAAAAGACATAAGACACAAACATGTAGGAATAAGGAGTGAACAATTCAGGGAAGGCCAATATGATGGTATGGTGCCGTAACTGGAAATGCAGTTTTAAACAAATTCCCAGTAATAATGCAGCACTGAAATTTATTATATATTTAGAAACTTCAGATTTGACTAAATATCAGATCGCTAACTGCTCAATAGGATAATACATAATTTTTGCTTAGTATTTGTTGTATGCTAGTGAACTGTCACAAAAGCATTCGTGCATTGATCATGGAAATATAATCTGTTTATTTGCAAAGTCAGCAGAAACAGAAACCACAAATTAACGGTTTGTTAAGTCACTTAGTCAATACCAACTTTCACCAGGTGTATTCTATGCACAGTCAAAAACTTTTACTGTGGAGGAAAGCTCTCACAGAGCTTTACCTCATCAGGGACCTACTACCATATAATATAAGAGACTAGTAGACCCTATTCAGAAAATCATTGGCTCTTGATTTGTATTAATTTTGGTAGGAGAGGGGGTACCAAGTTAGATATCAGTGTGACCCTAAGTGAAAACATTAAAAGGAATCCACCAATGCAAATGCAAATATGTAATTTAACATTGCCCAAATTAACCCCTTTCTCTCACATCATTTTCCATAGAAATATCTACCAGTCATTGTTGACAGAATGAACATTACTTTAAAAACCATACAGTATAATAGCTTGAAAAAAATGTTTAAATATGCAGAATACTATAGTAGACATTGTTAGAAGATACCAAAATAATTACTTGAGGTCAGTAATAGAATAAAAGTTATAAAAATTTAAAATAATCTGAGCAAATAAGTACTACAATTAGAGCTAGTAACATAACAATATTCATGCCACTTAACTCCACAGGAATATATAAGGAAGACAAATAAAAACATAATACAACTACTAGCAAATGCAGAACGATAAGCATGTTTAGAGAAATAATTAGTCATATGGACAGAAAATATATTACAGTTACCTCATGCAGTACCAAGTAAAGCTTTATAACTTAGCTACTCTCTTTTAAAAAGTGACATCAGAAGGTACCCAAAGCTGACAGTGACACTCTGAATCATAGAAAGAAGAGGTGTCACCTTTGAGATAAAGGGAGAAGACCATACACAGAGGTTCAGCTAGAGATGTTAAGAGTTGGTGACCATTGGTAAAAATACATGCACCTACAGTGGAAAAATGACATATGATAATTTCAGTTCATAATGCAAATAGGCACAGCAACTAAGTGTGACATGCATGTCACTTATTTTTGCCTACACATGGGATGTTTGCTCTATGAAGCTTCTAGGTTAGTGTACACTGGACACACAGCCTCATTGGCCACGGCTCACAGGCCTAGCCGCTCCACGGCATGTGGGATCTTCCCGGACTAGGGCACGAATCCATGTCCCCTGCATCAGCAGGTGGACTCTCAACCATTGCACCATTAGGGAAGCCCTATTTTTAACATTCTTTAAGGTCCGTGAATTTGGTGCTGTCACTTGTTAGCTTTTCATTCATGGGTTCAAATTTAAGGAAGGTGATGCACTATGCAAAGAGAACCCTTAATTAGGGTATACTTTCAGGTACCTTAGGTGGGGATAGAAACTTACTTGACCAAGTGATTTGAAATACTGAGCCAACATGATAGGAAGATTTGCCTATAGTCCTGATTTGGCCCATGAGTTTTTGTTTGTTTGTTTGTTTTCAAAATTTCAAAAATATATAAGTAAAACCTAAATAATATTGGGTTGGCCAAAAGATTCCTTCGGTTTTTTCCATAAGATGGCTCTAGTAGCACTTAGTTGTCTTTAACTTCATTCAAAACAATTTTGTTAGATTGTATGTGACAGTTGTCACATCAGCGTGCATTTAAAAAAAGACATCAAAATTGGTGAATTTTTGTGTAGCCATTTTAATATTGAAGATGGGAGAAAAAAGCAAGCTTTTCGGCCTATTATGCTTTATTATTTCAAGAAGGGTAAAAATGCAACCGAAATGCAAAAAAAGATTTGTGCAGTGTATGGAGAAGGTGCTGTGACTGATCGAACGTGTCAAAAGTGGTTTGCGAAGTTTCGTGCTGGAGGTTTCTCACTGGATCATGCTCCACGGTCTGGCAGACCAGCTGAAGTAGATAGCGATCAAATTGAGACATTAATTGAGAATAATCAATGTTATACCACACGGAAGATAGCCGATGTCAGCTATCAAAATAGCCCATGTCGACTCAAAATATCCAAATCAAGCGTTTAAAATCATTTGTGCCAGCTTGGTTATGTTAATCACTTTGATGTTTGGGTTCCACATAAATTAAGCAAAAAAAACCTTTCTTGACAGTGTTTCCACATGCTATTCTCTATTGAAATATAATGAAAACATTCCGTTTTTAAAACAAATTGTGACAGGCGATGAACAGTGGACACTGTACAGTAATGTGGAATGGAAGAAAGCAAGCGAAATGAACTACCACCAACCACACCAAAGGCCGGTCTTCATCCAAAGGAGGTGATGTTGCATATATGGTGGGGTACAAAGGGAGTTCTCTATTATGAGCTCCTTCCAGAAAACCAAACAATTAATTCCTACAGTTACCGCTCCCAATTAGACCAACTGAAAGCAGCACTCGATGAAAAGTGTCCAGAATTAGTCAACAGAAAACGCATAATCTTTCATCAGGATAAGGAAAGACTGCATGTTTCTTTGATGACCAGGCAAAAACAGATTGGCTGGGAAATTCTGATTCATCCGCCGTATTCACCAGACATTGCACCTTCGGATTTCCATTTATTTCGATCTTTACAAAATTCTCTGAATGGAAAAAATTTCAATTCCCTGGAAGACTGTAAAAGGCACCTGGAACAGTTCTTTGCTCAAAAAGATAAAAAGTTTTGGGAAGACGGAATTATGAAGTTGCCAGAAAAATGGCACAAGGTAGTGGACCAAAAGGGTGAATACGTTGTTCGATAAAGTTCTTGGTGAAAATGAAAAATGTGTCGTTTATTTTTACTTAAAAACAGAAGGCACTTTTTGGTCAACCCAAAAAGAATTGGAATTCTGTGTTTAATCATATAAGATCAATCTTTTAAAAATAACACAATTAGGAATACAATCTACAACTCTTCTTAATTAACCACAACTACTGTTGATTATCATTTACTAAAAACTTTATTTTCCCTCATGTTTTTTAGATGTCTTTTAACAACTCATCTTGAAATTCAGTTTTTTGTTTTGTTTTGTTTTGTTTTTACTGAGTCTCCTTAGGGCTAATACAGACCTGGTGTACATCAGGCCATCCTATGATCAAAATGCCTTCTTAGCTATTGAAGTCAGAGGGACAATCTTTGTTTTATTTTCAAGCCTATAGAGTGGTTATTCATTAAATAAATATTTATCAAATACCTAATTATGGGCATACAAGTCTACTTATTTTTTCTCCCAATCAGAAGGGGACAAATTTTCGAGGCTATATTAAAAAGAGAGCCCTGCCATTTCCCAACATGTACTTCCACTGACTGCTACACAAAACAAGTTGATTTGTTACTAGAACAAGTTGTACTCTGATAATATCTATAGATCACCTTCAGTTATCAGATAAAATTAGGTGACCCCAGGTTAGTATATGGGTTGTTTTGGTGCAGAAGGTATGCTGTTGTGAAAGGGAAGAGTTGGGGAATTCAAATTATAATATAGAAACCCACAAAGACTTTGTTTACTTGTGTCTATAATCAAGGAAAAAGCCTTTTACTTATTTTCAGAATGAAAATTGCAAGCAGAAAGACAATTCATCAATTTGTCAATCACTTTACCGGAGACAATGACCCATATTCATTTTAGTTATGACGTACAAAAAAATAACAGTATAGGTGATACGTAATGTTAGCTATAAATCCATGAAGAAAAATATTGTCCAGAAAAATAAAATACAGAAACTTCTGGGCAAATCTATATATATATGTGATGTTTTAAAGATGTAAACAGATTTTTCTAACCTTTCTTGAAAATGTCATCATAAATTAGTTATAATACTACATTCAAAAATGTAATTTGGGGGCTTCCCTGGTGGCGCAGTGGTTGAGAGTCCGCCTGCCGATGCAGGGGACGCGGGTTCATGCCCCGGTCCAGGAAGATCCCACATGCCGCGGAGCGGCTGGGCCCGTGAGCCATGGCTGCCGAGCCTGCGCGTCCGGAGCCTGTGCTCCGCAAAAAAAAATGTAATTTGGTATTGTAAATCAAGCTCATTATTGATGTAGTGCAAATCTTTTGAAATGAAAGAAAATCAGCCTTTAATAAACTTGAGTTTGATACTGCAATTTGCCCATATATTAATATATATATATAATTTTATATTTTTATATACTAAAATGGAACAATCTTCAAAGTATATCTTTAAAGAATATGCTTTAAAGCACGGTGCAACACAGTTTGTAACCTGTTATCTATCATTTGTCTAAAAGAAGGGGATAAGGAAAATTACATGTATATGCAAAATTTTTGCATATGCATCATACAATATCTCTGGAAGGACCCAAAGAACTAGCGACATTGTTGTTTCCAGGAAACACACACACACATACACACACACATATATTGTTTTAAAATGTATCTAATAATCAATATATTATTATAAAGTAATTATATATTTCTCCCAAAATACTAAGGCAGTTGTTATTTTAAATAATAACTTCAAAAAGTCTCCCCCAAATGAAATACATCTATATTGTGATATAATAATTTGACTGTAATTTGGTGATATACATTATAATATAAAAGTAATATTGATTCAGGGAAAAATATTCTTCAGATCTTAGGACAACTAAATGTACTAGAAATTCATCATGCCTCCACCTCTCCCTCTCTTTCTTGGTTACACTCTATCTTAAGGGTTTCACTATGAATAAATTGATCTACCAATGAATAATACTTTTAAAATCATTGTCCATGTTTCATTCAATCCTCTCCTAGCATTTTCTAGCTAGTTGGTATCCAACATTTTAAACCATGATTTGGAGGAACAGGAAAGTTTATGTATTTTTCATTTCTTTGTTCCTGTCCACTAAATGCGTTAATAATCAAATTCTTGATATGCAGGATAAGTCACCTAATCATGTAAATTATTAGCTTCTCAGTTTAATTATAATCATAGTTTTCTTCTGAATGAATTTTCACATATTGAACCATTTATCTTCAGAAACATCTTCTGATATAAAAAAATACAACTGAGACTTTTCATCTCCTTTTTCATTTATAGAATATTTGTATTCTCTACAATGTATTTTAGACCTTAACTTTGGAAATATATTATTTGTCACTGTTCTCTACTTTTAAGTTTGAACATGATATTACTCTTTATAGAGGGCTAAAATCAAACTTTAAAATACAATTTCTGAGTGTTTTGTTACTTTTTAAATGCATTTTATTGCCAAATGTATATTATAATAATTTTTAACAAGATTATGTGGATATAACTTGTACAAATTTGTTCTTTTTCATAGTGCATTTTCTTCTAAACATGTATTCCAATGTGATTTAGTAATTTCTTTCAGTAGCTAAAACACAGAAGCTGATATTTTAATTAAAGTTTTTCAAAAAATCTCATCTCTCTCTGTCCCTCTCTTTCTCTACATATATGTACACACATACACATGTATATATATAGTCATCATTAATATAAAAGTCCTTCCAGGTTCTTGTGTGTGTGTGTGTGTGTGTGTGTAGCACCACTGATCTGTAAGTCATATACTGAACACTGATGATTCTCCAGGAGTAATGATGAGTTTATACCACCTATCCACACTCTTTCATCATCAACCCTTTTGAAGTAAAGCCTATATTTTAAAAATGACTGTTGCAGATTATGAGTGCAGTCTAGGATCACATAATAGAGCTAACTGGCCCACCCACAAAGTAAACATGAGACAGGCCTCAGGATTACCATACTCTAGAAAAGGAGGGCTGACAGACACCAACAGATAGAAACAAATGTTACACACTTCTCTTGCTCACGGGACAATAGTTTTCTGACAAATCTATATTTTTGATGCTTCAAGTTACAAGATTAAGTGTAAAAATGTCTTTTGCACTCATCTACATTACTTAATAGTATCTATTTGTAATAGCTACCTGTTTTACACCATTTTAAGAGAGAATCAATTTGTCATTCCATTCCATTTCTAATGCAGTAGTCCAACCCAAACCAGAATGCATTATTGATATGGAAATGAGTGTAATTAGCAGCGTAAATGATCTGTTATTTATGATACAAGTCAGAGCAGTAAATCACCATAGGTTCACTATCATTACTATGCAAATAGAAGAAGGCAGTTAATGGTCCATGTGTTAAAAACAGGCCACTTGCTTGCTCATTTGCATATGAAAGGCAAGGGTAAGGGTTTAAGGTACAGATGACAGTTTATCACATCAGTCCTAGTTCATGGACTTAAGAAAGTCAAAACACACAAATAGTTGTGCTAGTTTTCAGAGTTACCCCCTTTCTCTACTGCATATTCCTCCTTGAGTCTATTCTAATGGCACCTTCAAATGTATTTTTAGTTCCTTCTAATTTGCACAACAGGAACTGGGAACGATTGTGAGAGTGCGTCTAAGTGTTCTACAATATATGAGATACATTTTGCGCCAGCAGGGATAAACATCATAAAAATTTCCTGTTATGAAATAAACTATCATTATTGCTCATATAATTCACTTCATTTTCCTACAAACATACTTTATTTTCTTGTAAGAAGGAAGGCAAACTAGCAATGATTTGAGGACTCAGAGACTAAAAAAAATATTGGTGGGCCTTACTGGAAAGTATTCAGTATACTTAAAGAAATTGTTCTGCCTTTCTTGCTTGGTCCCTTTTGTTTAATTTTCTGGAGAATGTCTGCACTTAGTGCATTAGCTACCGGCCAATTCTTGCCTAGTGCAATGGGAACAAAGGTAGGATGTGTGAAAAGCTAGAGGACGAAGAGGGATGGAGGGTGACTGCAAATTCTGCAAGCTTCCCTTGTATACATCTGGTATTTTTGGAAGACTTACATAAATAAAGAACTTAGAATGATAATGTCTTTAATTTGGAAATGTACAAAATAGATAAGATTTCAATCTCACTTAGATAAGTTTGCTCCATCTTTACAACTTTATAAATATAACAAATATAACTTTATGGATATAAATCACTTATGAAATATTTTTTGTTTATTGTTAAGTTTTATTAAGCTATGAGTTCAAGAATGACTTATAAACTGGGCAAGCATTTTATGTGAAGGAAATGAAAACAATATATTTAAATATAATAATAATATAGTGAAAAACATTTTTCGTATACCAATTTTTTTTTAATTATATACGCACAGTAGTTGGACCTGTGTCTTAGTTGATCTTTTTGAGGTATCAATTTACCTTTTGTAAATACTATATTTTTCTTCCTTTAATTCCAAGGAGATAACTAGACCGTTGAGTTCCCTTACCTCACTGGAGTTTTCAAAGATAACTTCCTGGCTTTTGCTTTTAAAACCTTAAACTCACTGAGAAGATTAAACTAGAGGAAAGGTAAATGGTTTTGAGGTGAGCTCATGCATTAGCATCGAGAAGAGACAGATGCATACCTTCTAAACTTGGGAAGGAAGAGCAGTCTCAGGCATTATAGATAGAGTGGCCCAAGTCCCATCCCCTGACCACAATTTTAGGAAATGTCCTGACTTCAGGGGACTAGTTTATTCCCCAGTTAACCAGAGTCCTAGCAACTAAGAGATGACACATTCAGATCAGGATAATACAAGGAAAGCGAATATAAAAGTTATTAATTTAACAGTTGTAGGCAGTTAAATGATAATAATAAAGGATAGTTCAGGAATGGGACCAGCTCTTCAGAGCTGGCATAAGCCCCAGGCCCAACACAACTAAACCAGAGAAGAGGAAAGTACAGACCTAGGAGAGCCTTGCAGAGTCATCTTCCTTTAGAACAGCAATAACCTTCCGTTGAAGGACACAGACCATATAGATCTCACAAAGAAGGAACCAGGGGAATAAATAGTCTAGCTATGCTTTCTCACTCTAATTTCCTGCTGTAGCTTCCCAAAAGGATCACTGGATAAACCTAACCAAAACCCAGAAAGCAGAAGGGTCCAAGGATAATTATCCAAACATGTCAGCCTTCTACCAAGTGGTAGGACAAAGTCAGGATTCCCAAGGAACTAGTGGAGCCTTATGTCTTCAAAGGATCATATACATTTGGATAGATAAGCATACCAGAGGTGATGGTCATGGACCAAAAAATAATAGCCCCCCCCCAACTATATAGGACATTTACCAACATTTATTAAATTCTTGATATATCTAATGGATTGTAATAAGCACTTTATATAAATTACCTTTCTTCCTCTTTACAGTATTTTGAGGTAGGTCCTATTATTCTCATTTTATAAAATAGGAAACTGAACACAGAGAGCTAATTATCTTGCTAAAGAAGACATGATGAAATTATAGCTGTTAGATTCAAACCTGTATGGGTCTAGTACTAGAGCCTGTTCACTTAACAACCACGTATAATGCTTTCCAATAGTAGACTGAGCCCACCTAGCCCGGGCTCTAGGCACACAGGCTTCAGTAGTTGTGGCAGGTGGGCTCAGTAGTTGTGGTGCACAGGCTTAATTGTTCCGTGGCATGTGGGATCTTCCTGGACCAGGGATCGAACCCATGCCCCCTGCGTTGGCAGGTGGACTCTTAACCACTGTGCCACCAGGGAAGTCAGCAAAAATGCTGACAAAATTCCCAATTGTGGAAAGGAATTAAAACAAAATACAAAAATATTTAAATTTACTAAATGTAATTTGAATTAACAGGTTCTTATAATTAATAATATGTATTGTAGTTTTAAGTTTTATTGCAACTCTGTAGCATTAAGTTGGAGGGGAAGCAGAAGTAATGGGATTTAATACATAGAATTGCACCATTGCTTTAAAAATGAGATGAAGAGGAAGGAACCACTTGGATAGATATACTCATTGGACAGATTAAATCATCCACTTTGCTAAAATCTATAAAGGTAAATTTTAAAAATCAATCAATCAATCAATCAATATATATATATATATATATATATATATATATATATCTTCACTGAAAGTAAACTTTGCCTTAAGATTTTGAGAACCTGAAAGGAATTCCATTGAAATGTTAAAAATATACCCCTAAAATTCAATAATTTACAGAAAGACCTTTTGGAGAACTATTTTGTTTTCTGTCACATTTCCACTTAATATCAAATGCTTGAGAAATTTCATTTATAATGAAAGTAAAAGTTAATAAAAAGGTGACTGTATTAATGGATGTATGAATGAATGGAGAGAGAGATAAAGAGGTAGATAAGGCTTGGTGTGGTTGGGAGAAAGCAGCTATTCTTTTCATATTACATAAATTTATCTTGAGTTGCTACATGGTTACTGGCTTCAAAGAAAGTCATACCAGGTCTAGTATTTATTATTTAGGTTGGACTTAAATATTAATTTTTTTCTTATATTAATACTTGTGTCTAATACACAGATATAGAATGTATTTTACTTAAGTAGTACCTGTGTATGTAAAACCCATGTAAATGAAATATAACTAGTAACCAATTATTGAAATCTACACTGTGTACACATCTAATCTTCTTTAAGGCAGAAGCATTTTTTGATATAAAACCTGTAAACAAAGAGAAATTACTCAAAATAAGAATCACTTTCTAAAGTCAGTTATGTCTCTTTGTAGGTTATATATACTTGGCATGCTTTTTTATATACAAAGACTCCACTTTTATGTTGACAATATAAGAAAATCAGAACATTTTCATTTTGTTATAAATACAAATCACTAATGGAAGAACTATGATTTTCAGTCATCAGAATTTTAAGTGCCATAAAGATGCTGGTGCTTACTAAATAAGATTCCTTAGCACCTCATAGATATCTTGTTATGTACACGTTGAGATTTCATTACAAAACCTTGTTTAGTCTGAGGCAGCTAAGACAAAGGGTTGAATCTTTTAGAAAAAGATTGAAGAAAAAGAGAAATCAAAAGGGAAAAGGTGATGGGGAAGGAGATGGAGTTGAAGAGAGAGACAGAGAGACAGGGAGACAGAAGGCAGAGACAGAGAAAAAAACAAAGGACAGACAAAGATATTGAAATTGAGGTGCTGAGCTTTAATGACCTTCTGCTCCTGCCCCCAAGTCTGGCCATATCAGTGTAAATAATAAATGATGTGGTGTCATGCCTACTTTGCCTTTGCTTGGAAGGAGCTGTGGACTTACTCCTTGGATGACTTCTCATACCTTGATGATGTCATGTGAATTTATGGCTGTAAATCTATATAATAATGACTTCCTATTTAAGAGACCCTTTTCCAGAATTCCAGGCTTATACATCCAGCTGCCTACTCAACATCTCTATTTGGATGGCAGGTGGCATAATAAGCATAACACATCAAACTGAGCTCTATCTCCTGGTCCACACTCTCACCCAAAGAGCCCCTCTCAAAATCATCTCACCTCAGCTAGTGGCAACGTCATTCGTCCACCTGCTCAGATCAAAAACCTTGAAATTATTTTTGTATTCTTTCTTTATAATTCCACATCTGATTTCTCAATGATCCTCCTGGCTCTCTATACTTTTAAAATGTATCCAGAATCCCACTCCCTCTCACCACCTCCACTGCTGCTACTCTGAACCGGGTCAACAATCTCTCATCTAGATTACTGCCCTTGATGCCCTTCAATGTATTCTCAACCAAAGAGTAATCTTCACGGAATGTATGTCAGATCAAATCACTCCACTTCTCAGAACTCCCCAATGGCTTTTCATATGCCTGAAAATAAAATCTAATAAAGCCTATTACATGTCTTCTTTCTCCTGTTATTTCTATAGCCACATCTCTAATGACTCCTGCATTTTCTTATCCCACCATACACATAGTAGTTCTTGCTATTTCCTTGAACAGAGCCATCAGAAGTCCTTTGCATTGCTGTTCTATCGGCCTAGCTGCTTTTCTACCCACCTCTTTACTTCCCCTTGATCTTTACTCAAATGCTACTTTTTCAGTAGGTTTTCCCCTGACCACCCTATGTAAAATTACAGTTTTAATTTCCCAACGTTCATTGCCCTCTTTGTTGATTTATTATTCTTTGTAACACTTACCATGTAGTGTTCTATACATTTAATCTATTTATTTAGTGTCCTAAGACAGCTGTCCCCAACATTTTTGGCACCAGGGACCAGTTTTATGGAAGACAATTTTTCCACAGACCGGGGCGGGGGTTGCAGGGGATGGTTTTGGGATGATTCAAGCATATTACATTTATTGTGCACTTTATTTCTATTATTATTACATTGTAATATATAATGAAATAATTATACAACTGACCATAATGCAGAATCAGTGGGAGCCATGAGCTTGTTTTCACTTGCCACTCACTGATAGTTTTGATATGAGTCTGCAAGCAATTGATTAAATATGGTCTCTGTGCAGTCAAACCTCTCTGCTAATGATAATCTGTATTTGCAGCTGCTCCCCAGCACTAGCATCACTGCCTCAGCTCCACCTTAGATCTTCAGGCATTAGATTCTCATAAGGAGCATGCAACCTGGATCCCTTGCATGCGCATCTCACAGTAGGGTTCCCGCTCCTATGAGAATCTAATGCCACCACTGATCTGAAAGGAGGTGGAGTTCAGGTGGTAATGCGAGCAATGGGGAGCGGCTGTAAATACAGATGAAGCTTCACTTGCTCACCCGCCAGTCACCTCCTGCTGTGCGGCCCAGTTCCTAACAGGTCACGGACTGGTACCAGTCCATGGCCTGGGGGTTGGGGACCCCTGTCCTAAGACAATACAAACTCTACCAGGTCAAGAATTTTGTCAAGGACTTTTAACTGCTTTGTTCATGACAGTTTTCCAATGACTAAAACATTTGTTGAATTGAATAAAAAGTCAAGGAAAGACTGGACCTCTTTGTAATCCAGGTAATCTGCTACTTAGATTATTCACTCTGTTAATATTCCCCTGAGGGATGGCTTTCCCTGAAAGGAAGTGAGATCAAAGACTCAATCATCATAATAAAATATTAATGTTTATGCTTATTAAGAGAGATAAGTAGAATTTTATAATTAACAAAGCCATTTTAGACTATAATTTAAATTGTCTTTTCCCTCAATGTGTAATTTTAAAAAAGAACTCACAATTTTATGTTTCTGTGCAATGCATTATTGGTTGCAATTTGCTTTTCAGTTACTTTTAATATGATTAAATAGTTAACTAACCATGATCATGCTTCCATACAAATTTTGCACCCAACTGTGAATCATAGGCTAACTCTAATAATTTAATGGGTGCTGTCTATGTAACGCTATCAGAGATGCACCCTGCTGAGTGTTAAATAACTCAGCTTCTGTAAATATAGCCTTACATTTTCTAATTTAAAGGCAAAATTAGACTTCACTGTGTCTAAATGTCACCAATAACAGTAATTAGCAGTTACATTAGTTTACTGAGAATTAGTTGATTAGGATCCAATTCGATTTTTAAATCATCATTGCAAATTATTAAGCTCTATTTTCAAGAAACATATTTTACATCATTAATGACCCAAAGAAGTTGTGGAGGGTAACGATTTTTTTTTAAGAATGACCTCAAAGAGACCTACTTTTAGTTTGCCTATTCACTGAAGAATCACTCATATAATTAACTTGTCTCATCTCTTTCCTGAGTTATTCAGATGTGCAGTGAGAAAGGTAATGGCAGGTACAAACTCCTGGAATCATCTCTAAGTCTAACCATACAGCACTGTCCTCATATGTTACACAGCCTTGATTATGCAGTAGAAAAGTTTCTTATAACATATGAATCCAAGAGTTACATATCGTTTATTCTTAAAGCATAATATTTTAGAAACTTTATACTGCATTTAGCTAAATTACTTCACTTGTAGATAGAGTAGCCTACATAGGATAATTAATATTTTCTAAAATACTTCCTAAATTCTACTAACTGGAATTTTCATAATGTATATTGTTATTCAAGCTCCAGTTTGCATCCATTATCAGTATGACACTTAATGTGGAAGCTATATAAATAAGAGAAAGCTTTCTTTTTACTTTCCTATTAGATATAGATTATTTTTTTTCCTAAGACTAATATATGCTTTGTTAAATTTGAGAAACAAATGAAGTAAATTTAACAATTCTCACTCCTGCTAGAAATTATATATGATTTCTGAAGAGGCTAACATGTCCAACCACTTGTGTTTTTATATACAGAAATATCTACATATCTAAAAACTGGAAAAATACAAAAAGTTGAAAATTGTATCTCCTCTGAATACAAATTTCAGACTTTATTCACTTCACAAACAGGTTTTCAACAAAAAGAAATGATCTAAGAAAAAAATGGGAACTTGACAGAAGTCCTTTCTTAGATGAATTTTGATCTATATACAAATCATTGGCAGTGAGGAACACATATATCTCTTGAAGAGTTAGAAAATATCACTTATTATTTCTTCGTTCTATAGTAAGTCAATAGGAAGACACAAATTCTCAAGATAACAAATCAAACACACTGAAATCTCCGTACTTCGGCGTGATGCATTCTGTGTGATGGCAGTGTGCCTTCTAAAATCAATGCCTGTGTTTATTGATGATTTTGTCATACACTCTAGCAGAATCATTACCTGAAGGAGGAATGCCCAAAGAGAAACTTTAAATTTGAGAATGATTTTTCTTTGTTCAGCTGTTAAACTGCCTCTCAGGAAACCAGTAATTTACAAAGTGAAATTAAGCAAGGTGACTCAATTACATAGCTTTATGTTCCAGTTCCTGTACATGTTTTAAAAACGCATGTTAAAAATCATTTTACTCCTTAGTAGTCAGCAAGAGCATAAGTAACCCACAACGGAATTTCATGGTGTGGATTCATGGTCATGCAATATGCATTGCGCCCTCTGGAGTTCCAGGGATCGCTGACAGTTAAATCATAGTGGTTATGATGAATTCTGAAATCTCATGACTATGTGAATACAAATGTGATTTCATGTAACCAGCAAGACTTTGAATTTGAGAGATGCCAGAAAGACAGAGACACAATCAAATGACAACATTCTGTCCCTAAAGTATTTAGGTGATGCCTATGGGAACTACAGATTTTCTTTCACACTTCAGAATATTGTGAATTGAGAAAAAGTGCTAGAATTCTTATTTTTTCCTTGTATCATATATTTGGAAAATCTATCAGATGGGTTACAGGAGCAAACAAAGATTTTCCTAACAAAGACTCTCAGGAACCTTAAGGGGTATGGGAGGAAAACGTGTGGAAAAAATAACCACACTCTTTTTACCACAACTTGGAATCAGTGGAGTCAAGAGACCTCATCCATACACATATACACAGACATACTCACCTTAGTAAACTTCAAATTCTCAAAGGAAATCCTAAATTTTTGTCTTGTACCAGTAGCATGACTAGTTTTAAGAATTAAAGCAGGCCCCATCCTCCTTTTATTTGCCAGCAGTAACTCTTTTTGTAGTCTCCTTATGATATGAAATCAAACACCAAGGTTCACCTGCTTCTATTATGTAAAGCATTCTCATTACAACTGAGAAAAGAAATGTAAAGTATGTGCAGCTATTGTAATCTGCCATTAGATAAAAAATGTAAAATATTAAGAATTTTACTGCTCAAAATTTTTCCAAGTTTCATCCATTTGCAGAAAAAAAATTCAAAGAAAAGAAAATGATAAAAAGTCTGAATTTCTCTGATGTAAAACTGAATTCAAACTTTTTTCTACTTAGAAGCATATTTATCAAATAACTGGAATAACTTGCTATTTACTTATTCATGTTTCTTGTAGGAAAATAACAATGTTGTTTCTAAGTCTCACAGGACTTTTAAAAAAGGCTAAGACCTTAGAAGTAAGGATTTGAAACCAAGTTATGACCAGAAGAAATTATGAATAAGATGATGTTGATGTTCTGCCTGGTGCACTCCTGTTTTCAGTTACCACCTCCTACCATTCCACCTAAACTCCAGGTGAAAGCTTCCCTAGGTCCATTACCACCACAGATCTCTGATCTCCAAACACCTTTTTAATCCTGGGCGACACATAGGTAGGGAAGGAAAATTCTGCAGTATCAGTATCTGCTTATTTTGAATACATAATCTTGCCTTTCCCTGGAATTCTAAATTAGCGATATCAAAAAAATCCCTCCCATTGAAACTATAAAACTAACAAATTCTTATTAATATTCTATTAAGGGAAAATGTAATAAATAAATGAAGGAAATAACTGTAAGAAATTTATACTTACAGGAATAAAAACATGCATAAAGCTAATGCTAAAAGCTAACATTTATTGATCACATACTGAAGTTCAGGCTCTAGACAAAGTATTTCCATATATTTCCTAATTTACACATATTGGATCCTGAAACAGATATTAATATTATTTAGATAAGGAAACATAGTATTAAAATTATACTTGACCCAAGCTCCAGAGCTAGGACTTACTCCCATGCCTCTCTGATCCCAAAGTTCCAGTATTAATTATACTTTAGTACTAGATACATTGCCTTAACACTTATATATTTATATTTATATATACTGGTGAGAAAATAAAAGAAATAATTCTTTCTTGGTATGTTCCAGAAAGTTTTCAGATACGTTAGGACCTAGAAATGATTCTCTGTTGAGAATCTTGCACGATGAATAAGAAATTCAATACATGCCCAAGACAACAGAGTAATTATAATCGTAAAAGCAAAGAGAAGATGTGCTATAAAAATTTGTCATTGTGTATAATATAGAGATCAGAAATTGATGAATAAATTAGTACATGTAATATCTAAAAACCAGTTTTTAGACCAGTTTCTAGTTAACACTGGCAGCAATATAAACAGGCCATGAGGGCTTCCCTGGTGGCACAGTGGTTGAGAGTCTGCCTGACGATGCAGGGGACACGCGTTCGTGCCCCGGTCCAGGAAGATCCCACATGCCGCAGAGCGGCTGGGCCCATGAGCCATGGCCGCTGAGCCTGCGCGTCTGAAGCCTGTGCTCCGCAACGGGAGAGGCCACGACAGTGAGAGGCCCGCGTACCCCAAAAAACAAAACAAAACAAAACAAAACAAAAAACAGGCCATGATAAATAAAAAACCTCAGAAAAAGCAATCACTAAGATCTTAAAACCAAACTGAGTCAATACATTTAGAAATTTAAAAGTTTATATCAGTTATAAATCATATAATGAAAGTAATAAATATAACATCATTATACAAATAAAAGACAGAAAATTTAGAAAGCCACAGTATCTCCAAAGAGCCATAGCTGACATCCCTCAAATATGATAAGAAAATATAGTAATTAAAAGACTCAGCTTGCTTACACGGATAAGATGGATTTCTCCAGGAGAAATGCATTAAAATGCTCTTAAGAGAAAAAAGGATGAATAAAAGAAATAACTAAAAGAAATAACTAAAAGAAATAAAAGAAATAACTACTAAGTAGCCATATGACTAAAAAAGAATGAATAAAAGAAATAACTACTAAGTAACCATATGACTAAGTAGCCATATGATCCATCTCTCAGAGACTTCCTTTCTTCTCTCTGGGCCTCAATTTCTCTACATTACATTCAAGTTTTAAATACCACAGTTTTACAGACTTTTCTTTGCCTTGTTTGACATGTAGGGAGAAGATGTATAAGTGAATTCTATCTGTATTGATTTCAAATAAGAACAAAAGTTAACATTAACACATTAAGACTCACACCATACTTGTCTGTCAACCTTAAAGTAGCAATGCCACAAACATATTTGGAATGGCCAAGCCTTTCTCAAACAAAAAATACTTTAACACACTAAGACTTGAAATGGAAAATCTGAATGCCTCATCATTAATCGTAGCAGGTGAAGAGATGTAGGCAGAACACACCAGCGATAAGACGCGTTAAAGGTCAGGCAAATGAAAAGTTATGAATATAAGCACTAGAGTAAAGGCTAGGGACCCCAGGCCAACATAAAAACCAGGGGTGGCTTCTGAAGCAAATCATACGATCTCAGGGTAAGATAACTGTCAACAGTAAGGAGATCTAGAGAAAATGAGCAAAGAACAGAAGAAAGGTAAAAGAAGCCTTCATGGTGTCCATCCTTGGTGGTCTTTATTCTCATTCACTCATCAAGAATACTCTTAAACAAAGTTGGAAAATAGAAGATTACTAAGACCATCTGTCTGCTGGAATTTAACCGAGCTCGCTGAGACACAAGCATTTCCATAACTCTCACCAGCTTTCAAATTTGAGGAACACAGGTCACACGTAATGGTCTTAGCTGAACTTGGCAGTAAACTTACACAGTGGTTTATGTAACAATTTTTAAGTTCTAAGATCTGTGATAACTAGTATTCTGCCTTCCTTTGTGATATAAATAGAAGACTCTCAGAGGGTAATAAACCTTTTAATCTGTGCTCTTCATATACTTTAAGTCCTGGTATATAGAAAACTTAAGAAAACCAGGAAGGTTGGTCAAAAGTAGGTTTTTAGGAGACACTCATTTTTCTGGCCAAGCATGATCCCTCCTACTAAAGTCTTAAGTTTTCCCTACTGTCCACAGTATAGAATAATGTTCAAATGCCTTTATAGATCACACAAGGCCCCCCATAATCTGATTAGTGTCTACCTCTTAGGCCTGATTCTCTAGCCAATTTCTGTCTTGCTCTCTGTCTTAAAAACACCATATTGTGTGTTAACTTTTGCCCACACCATTCTATTTCTTGCCTTCATGCAGTTTTTTTCTATGGTTCCCTCTATTTAGAACACCTCCTCCTTGTCTTTATCTGATTATTTTATTTAACCTTTAAAACTGATCTAAAATATCAGCTCCATCAGGAAGCCACCCTGATATTTCATCACCATTACTCCCTGGTTCACTAGTGAACCAACCCATTTGCAACTTTTGCTTAGGTAATATTCTAGGCATAAACTTAGACTACCTTCTGCATTATTTCATGAGTATCAATTTGAGCCTCTTCAGAGTTTTATGTCTATGACACCAATC
Organism: Delphinapterus leucas; assembly: GCF_059928025.1. Classification (NCBI taxonomy): domain Eukaryota; kingdom Metazoa; phylum Chordata; class Mammalia; order Artiodactyla; family Monodontidae; genus Delphinapterus; species Delphinapterus leucas. Next base: position 24,714,997 of record NC_143136.1, on the reverse strand, counting down.
CTAAAGTGACTGTTTATTTTCTTCTAGAATAGCACTTACAATTCAGATAATATCCACCAGGTAAACTTAATGTATTTTTATGTCTATAAGGACAGATGTGATGTAGCATTGTGTAATGGGAATTAAAAATGTGTTTTGGGACCAGGCTTAGATTCTACTCCTAACTCTATTACTTGCTTTTATAAGCTTTGGTAAGTTACTAATCATTTTCAGCTGTTTTCACACCTATAAATACAGAAGAAAAATACCATTATCATTGGGTTGTTGTAAGATGTTATATAAAAAGCAACTGGCAAAATGCCTGGTGAACAAATATTATTGATCATTTCCTTTCAACTGTAAGCTCCTGGAAGAAAAAGGATGATGACTTGTGTTGTTTTTTTTTTTAACACCTTCAACAATTAGCAAGCACAGTATGTAATATAATATGAGTACTTTGTGTTTGTTGAATGAATAAATAATTATGAATAAATAAACACATATACATAAAAATGCATCATTAGTAAATTATGTTTCTATAATCTCAAGCTCTTAAAATAAAGTATTTCCTAAATAGTAGCGACTAGAAAAAAATGTTAAGCAGTTTTTAGGAAAATTAGTTAGGACATGGTTGAAAGAAAGCCCAAAGACATGAAATAAATTAAATGTCTTCTTGCTTACACAGGAGTTCCCAGAAACTCATCACTTGCATCTGTATTCTTCATCCTATGTTAACTGTTCTGGCAAAAGAAAGATACTTATTATTATATCATACCGAAGGCAGAGGTTTATAGGTTCCCAAGCCTATTCATAAAAAAAAAAAGTATTTTATAAAAATCACCTATAATTTCAACATTAGATATTCTGTCCTTCAGTTTTTAATCCATATTCATACATGATTTTTGTACAACATAGACACTATTTGTTTTCTTTTTTGCAGTACATATCATATAGATTTTCTATGTTTATGTGTGGTTTTCATAAATTCTACACTAAAGGCTAAAAAATATTAATTACATTGAGGTGATGTACCAAACTTATTTAAACATTTCCCTACTAGTAGATATTTCATAAGTAAGATGCAATCCAATATAAATTGTTCAACAAGAACCTCCTTTGTATGGAGGACAAAAAAATCCTGCCTTCTGTTCCATGTAATTTTCTTTAGGAAAGAGAGAATGGTAACATCATGATTTGCTAACCCTTGATGTATATTTGTTGTACAGAATACAACAGAATACAGAATATGATAACGAGTTTGCAACTCAAATAAAATCCAAAGGGAAATCAAAGAGGATTCATGTGAGCCATATTTAACAGATATATAATAACACCACCATCTCTAACTTCTCCAAAGAGAAGAGGATGTCCTAAAGCAGACGGGGTAGTTGAAAACCTAGCTTATCCTTCATTTTATAGAAAAAGAAAAGTTCAGCAGATTTAGGTTCCATATTCTTACTAGTTTCTCTAAAATCTGGTAATTTTACCACTGGAGTAATTATGATTTAAAATTAGTTAAACCTGAAGGGCAAATATTGGATGGAAGTGATAAACAGTAAGTCTAACCCATATATCTCTATCTAACATATTTGAAAAGAGACAGTATGGCTTAGTCAATTATTTTATCAGGAAAAAATACAAAAGAAAGAGAACTAATTGGTATCAAATTTTTCAAAATATTGTAATAATACATTCCACCTAAAGTCTCTAGCTAATTCGTCTAATTTGTCCTCCAAAGACCTATTCTTTCTTCTTTTGAAAAACTGTGACTTATTAAAGTAATTAAGACTAATAACTAAATTTCCCCAGAAACATTTTCAGTATGGTCCTGTCTTTTATCACTGGCTATTCTTTGCACCATGGAAAATGTTTTCCATAAACATCATCTTTGCATTTCCTTAAAAGTAAGTTAGTGTCCATTCTGAGCATCTTGCCTTTCACTTGTATGCATTTAATCCAATTTTTAAAGAAGGAATAAATATAATAAGCACTATGATAGAAGTTTAAGAGTTATAAAAGTAGTAAGAAACTCTATGAATGTTTTAATAAATATTCTAGCAATGGGCCAATACAAGTAAAAGCTAACTTTCTATCACTTACATAGCACATTAAATATCTAATTCCTCATGAAAGATGTATATATATATTCAACATGTGTGTATGCACTGTACAATGCTTTTGCTAGTTGCAAACATTTCTTTCTTTCACTTGGCTTTTTAAATGCCAAAAACCTTACACAGTGTCTTAATTATTTTCATATGCTTATCTGAGATTTTTCACAGAAAAAATTTAGTGCTTCAGAAATGGTTATTGAATTGAATGGAATCACACCGTCATTTGTCATGAAGTATAATTTAATATCACATAGAATCTGATGTTAAGCTATCTTGTTTCAGACTCAAATCTAGTGGCTTCAGAGATGTCGGTAATGGAATTATTCAAAACATTCCATCATGAGAAGGTTCAATTAAAATATGGCCCCTTTACCATGATCTCTAAGATAATATGAGTTCCAGTTTGTAGGCACACTTTCAAGGGATACTTGCATGCAAAAAAAAAAAAAAATTGTAAAGCTTTTAATCATTCAAGTCTAAATTTTTGTTCCTGGGGTTTTGTGTACTCAACAGAGTTTATTTCTAAGGGAAAAGACTGGAAGAGATATGCATGTAAATTTAGTATTAGAATGAATTCCAAATAAATGCCAATATAATTCAGAAAATCAAACTATTTCTAAACAACTGGTAAAAGATTCATTTTGACTTCACATTTGCTAATCACACAAGATGTTACAGAATACCACCATTTGTTATCTACAAAGCAAAAGAACAAATGAATAAACTGTATCCAGCCATGTGTATAATCCTCCCTCAGTTGATCCTCAGTGCATTGTACCATAGTGGGAGTGTGGCTTTTTCTGCCCCTTCTCTGTAACATATAAAAGGTATTAACTTTCACTTAAAAAAGAAATAATGAAAGAAAGAAAAAGCAGCTTCTGTTTGTACATAAACACCAGGCATGGAGATTCTATACTGCATCCTAGGAGAAGCCAGGGAGCCAAAATAATGAGCTTAAAACCTCAGAAATCTGTGTCTATGATTCAATTATTTGAAAGCAGTTACTAAATAATCTCTTACATGATACCAACATATTTTACTTTGTAATATGTGCTACTTTGTTTATCCACCCCAGAATTCTGTCTTTATTTTACTTGCTGTTAAGCTCTTTGCTCAAGGTTTTATAGCTTCATCCTCTTACACTCCCAGATTCTCTTTCTATTTGAGTTTGTAGCATGTGGCCACTGAGGTTACATTCACTTCTCCTCTTTCATGTTTAGCCTCATTGCCTCAAACTTTTCTTCTCACTGAATACATATGAGGTCATTTATCTCTTCATATTTCTATTCAGTCTAAGTGCTGAATTTGTGTGTGCACTTTTTATCTTTCTCTCATTTTTCTCTAAATCATTAAAATGTTCAGATTTCTTTTCCCAGTGCTTATTTCTTCTTTACTACTGAATAGCACAGAGCATCACCACTATGTATTACTTTGAAAGAGATTTACTCACCAATTTATTGTACCTTAGAAAAGTACTTCCAGTTGTTTATGAAGTCAGATGCGCATTAATCATCTACGGTGTCATTAGCAGAATTATTTTATTGCCAATGATAAATATCAGCCGACTTCTAAAATTCTGATGGTGGGAAGAGGCACAAAATACATCAGACACAAGCTGCTTTTGATAATTTATGATGAAAAATACCACAACTTCTATAATAAATAAAATTTATTGAAAGAAAAATATAAGTCAAATGTGCCTTTTTGTTCGAAGAATTAAGGCTATACTTAATTATATACAGTGTTCCCCAATGAGATGATACTGATAAATATCACTTCAAGTTATACTTGCTACCATCTATTTTCAAAACTGTTTTTAATATATTTCACACTATTGGTTTTTATTATTGCTTTTAATTGTTAAAATTTGCATTATTATTATTATTTACCTAAGCTGTTTTATAGACTATATTCACAGTGCATTAACTTTTGCACTATTCACAGTGCATTAATTTTTGGCCCTCAAGAGCAAAAGGTATAAAATTCTGTCTACTGATCCGTGACCAACATGAAAAATCACATTCACAGATATAAAATATTTAATTTATTCACGGGTATAAAATATTTTCAAACAGGTATGCGGACTAGATATCCCACTGTCACAAATTTTGTGATTATAATCATTCCTAATTATAGGCATTAATTTATAATACATCCATAATAGACACACTGTAGATTTGGAATATGTGGGGGTTTTTTAAGCGTATTTTAACACCCACCTGTTTCTTTCCCATTCAAGAAATCATTAGCAGAATGAGAATAGTTATGGGAATAAACTTGCCTATACTTTAATTTATTTAAAAAGAAGTAAACCATTAAAAAAAAATTGGCACTTAACTATTCCTGGTTACAAATTACTTGGAACACACTTCAGAGGTGATTATGACATTAGCTCAGGAACTGCTAAACTAGGGTTTTATTTCAAACCCGACAGAAGTCAGGAACAATGGTAGTAATGATCTAAATGATAACAGTGTTGAATCTGTTATATCAAATAAAGTCCTTGTGGTAAGCAGAATAATGACTCCCAGAGATGTCCAGGTCCTAATACCTGGGATTTGTGAATATGTTAAATTTACATGGCAAAAGGGATTTTGCAGATATGATAAAATTAGGGTGCTTGAGATGTCACAGTGCACTGGATTATGTGGGTGGGCCCAATGTGATCAAAAGAGTACTTACAAGGGAAAGTGAAAGACAAGAAGTTCAGAGTTAGAGAGGGAGATATGAGGAAGGAAACAGATTTTGGAGTGATGAGACGGCTGGCTGAGCACCATAAACCAAGGAATGTAGACAACCAGAAGAAGCTGGAAAAGACCAAATGGATACTTTCCTAGAGCTTAAGAAGAAAAACAATGTTAGCCTAGTGAAACCCACTTGGACTTCTGACTTCCAGAACTTTAAGATAATAAAATCTGTGGTTTTAAGCCACTGAGTTTGTGGTAATTTCTTACAGCAGCAATAACAACAGTCTTTAAACAGTGGAGGCATATTAGTATACACCAAATATGTCTCCTGAAGCATCTGACTTACTGCCTAAAAAAACTTAGTTGGTAGTGACTCAATTCCAATGCTAATTCAGGGAGAAAGGAAAAAGAAGCAAGACAAGATTAAAAATCTTGGGACAAATAATATATGAATATTTGCCTTGTATAGATGGAGATTTAAATGACCACTTTCTTCACCAAATTAGAACCATCCATTTGGTTTTTTTCTTCCTATTTTCCCCTACCTGCTACATAAAAGGACTCAATGAATGAGAATAAGTGAAAATTTAGGTAATGAGAAGAGAAAGTGGATAAATAAAGAATGTAAATAATTGATATTATTTCCTTTAAGAATAAAGCTAGTCACGGTCTTAGTTACATTAACTTTATCTATATAGTGATTTTTACTTAATTATAATCTATTTCCATAGTGATTATCACTTCTACAGAAAACTGTATCTATTTAATGAAAATGACCAATTCCAATTTTTTAGATAAAGATCTATCTCACAGTTCCATTCTTTCATTTTAAAAAGTGTGGATCCTTCTTACTTTCATACTAAATCATGAATTCTTTATTATATGATCATTCAGCGGAAATATAAAGCAATAGCACAGAAAGTGTTTCCCAGTTAGTACTATATATAACATACTTTTACACTTACAAAATAATACATTATATTCCTGTTATAGTTCTCTCCAGGAATTTTTTAATTAAGCGACACACTTTAAAAAGAAAAAATTGTTGTTATACATTATGTTATATACTGGCTGTACACCATTCATGTAATACAATGTATTTCATAATAAACAAACTCATTCATTGCATGTTAAAATAACTGATATTAAATAGAATTAAGTGATTTAAAATATCTTCCAATGGAATTGACTGAATTGATATAAACATGGCCTGCTCCTAGGTAAGGGCGTCCTTTCCTTCATCTAATACCCCATCTTTACACTTTTTTGATGCGGTACAAAACAAATTACATAGTGATCAGTAAATATGGGGGATTAAAATAGAGCAGCTCATTTTTTTTTCTTTTCATTAGTTCATTAGTTGGTGTTTCTGCCTGGTCCCCATTATATAAGCCTGACCAATAGAGATAAACAATGATCCTTCCCATATAATACTAGATAAATACTCAAAAGACATTATAAATCACTTCCGAATGCTAAGGAAATGTTGCTAGACTGAGGCCTATAACCCTATAGATTAGCAGAGAGCTAGATGGAATTGAATATTTAATTGTACATAGTTTTACACTTATATTCATATTTAAAATTTGAGTAAGAAATGTAAATGCACAGCAGTCTCTCTGTAAGTCTATACTATGCTAAGCAAAAGGCAGTTTCATTGTTTTAATAAAACTATAGAGTCTCAGTACATTAAGCTTGTGAATTAATCAACAAATACTAATTGGGGTGATTACTATATCCTAGGCACTCCAATATGCAATAGAAAGTCGAGAATAAGGAATATTTTAAATAAAAGAGAATAAGAAATGAATCCAGCCTTTTTATTTTACAGTCCAGCTGCTGAGAAGACCATGACTAAAACATATCAATATAATTGTTGAGGACTATGCCACACATTTTGTATATGAATGGACCACTAATTTTTTGTGGTAAGGTTGAAGAATATTCCAAAGAAAAGTTGATATTTGAGCCGTGTTTACAAAATAAAAGTATAAAAAAGGAGTTCTAACTGTGTCTCATAATATTGTAAAAAATCATCAACTACTTGCTTAAACTCTTTGGTATCAAATAGAATTAAGTGATTTAAAATATCTCTCAATATGAAATTGACTGACTTGATATAAACATGACCTAGTCCTATATAGAGGCCTCCTTATCTTCAGCTAATACCACCCATTGTCACATTATTGGATGCAGTACAAAACAAATTACATAATGATCAGTATACCGGGGATTAAAACAGAGCAGCCTTTTTTTTTCATTAGTTCATTAGTTAATAAATTTTAATTTAGTATTAAGATTAACACCCACCCAGTTTATCTCCAATAGTTTTATTTTTAAAAGCCCAACTATTCTATAAAAAGAAGTTTAAGCAAAAGTGGGGAACACATGTTTAAGAAATGTCACCAACTTCACCCAAAATTATTAACTCCAGCATCTGAAGTAGTATCCCAATATTTTCCAACATTTAAGTACAGCTGAACTTCAACCATGCAATAAAATACTATACTTCAGACTTAAGCATACATTCCTTTCATTTCTGTCTAGTTGCTACAGGGCACAGCTATTCATATCTACAAAGACTGTTGGATTTACATGTGAGGGGAGAATGGGTTGAAATGAAGGTTGCATCACAAGAGAAAGCATGAAGCACAATAGAATAGAACAAGAGAACGATTGTCTGAGGCACCTCTTTCGTACACTGCATGGATTGTGAGTGTCCAGCTCTTTTTCAGATATTTATCAAGGGCAGTTAACTACCATTCTTTTTGTTGTAGAAAATAAATGGATAGGGGTGGGGAAAGATGTCATGAGTAGGGAAGAAAGTTATGTGTGGAATGAAGGGGGAGGATGATGGGAGGGAATAACTTACCAAGGTTCTTTAAATCATGCGAGTTAATGACCTTGCACATTTTATTCACACTTACACTTTCCAACCTCCAGAGAGACTTAAGACTTGTGACAATGTCAGAGTCTGTAAAAATTAAAGTATGTCTTTTAAACTCAAAAGTTTAAAACAGGTAAAAATAAAATGGGTCAACCTTGTGATATATTTGTAGAGGAAAGGAGAAAACATATTTGTGCCTGTAATTTTTGGTATCAAAATTGCAAATGTTTTACAAACCACTATATACATCCAAATGTGTAAGTGAATATGACCAAGAAATTGAGAATAAATTTACCTTTCCTCAATATATAAGTTAATAAAATTTAACTCAGGATAACAGGAATGCATGGGAGAATGCTACTGGGAAAAATCATACTTAATTGAAGAGACCAGTTAGAGTCTTATCATTTTAACACATTCAAAAGACTTACATGTTTACATATAAATTTTAACATGTGGATATATACCAATATGAATGAATAAAGTTTAGAATCAATGTTTTACATGCATCTCAGAAACTTACTCTAAATTTACAAACATTTGAGCAATTGATTCCTTTCTACAAGACATGTCAACATGTTACATATATTAAAATAGAGATTAAAAAAATTAAAATTGTTTTTAAAATCTAAGTATTATCAGGACAAATCACAACTTTCTGTATTCAAGAAAATGTAAAAACTAGCTATACTAACTTAGTTCTCAAAACTACATAATGTTTAGTAGAAAAATTTAGTTCTCCACTATAGTACACTTGAATTAGATAAGACTGTTTAAATTCCAGCTCTGACATTTTCTAGCTGGCTAACTTGGAGCCAATCACTTAACTCATCAGAGCTAAGAGTTTTTAGCTAGAAAACAAGGATGATATATACCTACCTACATGACTGTGTGAGGATTATGTAACTGTAAAATAACAGCTTTAACTCTATGGCTGCTAGTTCCAACGTCTTTTCCCTCACCCCCACCCTCATATAGATTTTAACCAGGAAAATCTACTTTGAAAAGAAAGACCCCTACTAATTTTCCATTTAAGGTCTATGGGACAATAAGAGATGTGCAAAGAATCTCAATAGAAGATAAAAGTTATACAAACTCCTTCTGCCTCCAACAGTTGACATTTTTAAATGCACACATGGCTATATCTACCAATTGTACTTATTGATAGAGCACGCAAGACAATTTCCAAAAGCAGAGAACATATGATTAATGTTCTAATTGTTAGGTTAGTGTTTTTTTTTAATAAGGCTCTTATGTAAAGATATTTAGTTCATTGATATCCACCAATTGATATTAGCCTAATTTCTTTTGTTTTTGTGAGATTTGTGATAAGTAATTTGCTGTCTCTTTGTATAACAAACTTGGTATGGTTTCAACATTTCCATATGATTATTGTATCGGGGCTTTTCGTTGTTGTTTTTGTTATTTTAAAATTAAAAACTGTTTCTATCTAGCTATTGGCTAAATGGATTTAAACACTGCAGAAAGAGATTAAGGAATGAGAATGAGGACTAATGGACTTTATTCATGTTTAAGATATGTAAACCTCATTTTATCAATATTTCAGACATTTCCAACACAGTATTAGAGAAAATATTTTCTGCCTTCCTTCCAAAATCACTGGGTGCATGAATTGCAAAGCTTCTGTACGTCAACAGATACAATGTTATTTCTTAACTTCTATAACTTACTATGGTGAGGCACTAGAGAGTTGACAGTTTCTCTTTTCCACTGAGAAGATAGACTAATTTAAGATGATTTCTCTTTCATACAACCCAAAACATGCTGTCAGATTGAAAGACTCATTGGCTGCTTAGCATGAAAATGCCAATTTGAAAAGCTAGCTATTATCCAAGAGGTAGCCCCACATACTGATACATTTCAAAGAAACATTTTTATGCATACACTACCCACATGGTTAGAATCTGTATAAGAATAAGAATATAAAACTTTTGATTTGTGAGCTCCTGTAGAAAGGTGGAAATTATTTCCACAATAAATAATAGTTTATCTGTTTCTAAATAGCTTAATGATTCCCATGAGTCTATTATGAGAACCGTTCTTTAATCAAAACTTTTAACTTCTGGTAGATGTAACCACAATCTATTAACTGTATATTTCTTCCAGCACCAGCTGCTGGACCAAATTATCAAACAGGAGCAATGTAATAAGTATTGTGGAAGAGCACACTATCTGTGAAAACTTAGTCATTTTTACTTTCTTGGTCTGTCTCCATGTCAACAAGTGAAGCAGCTGGACTCAATTTTTGTTAAGACCTGTTTTGATTCTACAGTTCTGAGTTTTTCTTCTTCTGTTTTTTTTTTTTGTGATATAACACGTCAGGAATAAAATGACCATTATCTCAGAACAAATTTTAGAGACAATAATATGTAGTATACATTCTAAAACAAAATGCAAAGTGTCAATATTAAGACACTAAAAAATAATATTAATTTAGCAAGGCAAATTTGATCCAAGTTATGAAAAATTCTTAATCCTCCCTCATTTGTAGGTTTAATCATAACTTAATGGACCTTGCTGCTGTATCTGACATTGAGGACCTCACTATCTTTTTCTATTCATGAAAAAGTAAGGGAATGTTTTTACACGACACTATTTTCTCATTCTTCTCCCACCTCTCTGACAATCTGATCACTTTCAAGGGGTTATTCTGTAATACCCAGTTGTGTTTTCCTGGTTGGGTTGTTTCAGTCACCCATTATACTTCTTTCCATTCTCTCATTTGGTGATTTTATGCATTCTCTTGGTTTTAATTATCACCCATGTCCTGATGATTTCTAAAATTTATCTTGGGCTCTGATCTTTCCCTAAATTATAGACTCACATGCCTAGCTGCTTATCCACATGGATATCCCCAGGCATCTCAAACTCAGCATGGTAAATTTATCTCATGCTCCTAACCCTACACGACCTCTCATTTTGGTCGTCTCTATAGAAGGCAACAGCCTTTAGCCCTGAGACATCCAAAGAACTTTCTGTAATGATGAAAATGTCCTGTATCTGCACTCACTAGTACAAGAGCTAGTAGCCACATATGGCCGTTGAGCATGTGAAATGGAGCCAGAGAGGAAATGAATGAGAAAGTGAACCCTTCATTTTGGCACTTTAAATTCACCTGAAAGAAAAAATGTTTCAGTGTATACTAAATTCCTGCTGGTTTCCATTACCAAAGATAGGAGAGAAGGAAAAAGATTGTGGGTAAAACATAAACTATAGTAAAGAGAAAAGTCTAAACCTCAAACGCCATCTCATTTTTTCAAGTTTCATTGGATAGAAAAATGAATGAAAAAAAAGTGCAAATTTTAGAAATTTTAGTTACAAAGCAATAAAGAATACCAGTTTCTGTTTTATCTTGTAAGAATATAAGCATAAAAGAATATATTGTTAAATATATAACACTTATTCATTTATTTATTTGACAAATATTTATTGAGCACTAACTACATGCAAGGCACCATACTAGGTTCTGGGCACTGTGCAAGAAAACAAACAGATATCATCCTTGCCCCCAAGCATTTTTAATACAGTGGCTTCTCTCCCAAGCTGCCTTTCTTTTTTGGTTTAAAATTTAAGTTTATTTCACCCTTGAAAGAGAATTGGGAAAACAGAATCAGGGAAATATAAGTACAAATATTTTTCTCTTGAGGAAATAATGTTTTATAAAGTAAACTGTAGTATACAGTTTCTTTATAGCAGTATTTAGTCCTTATTAAATCTGATGTTTATTTTATTTTATTTTTATTTTTTGGCCACACCACACGGCATGTGGGATCCTAGTTCCCCCACCAGGGATCAAAACCACACTCCCTGCAGTGGAAGGGCAGAGTCCTAACCACTGGACCGCCAGGGAAGTCCCATAAATCTAATGTTTTTTATAGAAACCTTTTGGAATGAAAGAAAATGTAATTTCAAGAAACAGCTTCAGGACTTCCCTGGTGGCGCAGTGGTTGGGAGTCCGCCTGCCGATGCAGGGTACACGAGTTCGTGCCCCGGTCCGGGAAGATCCCACATGCCGCGGAGCGGCTGGGCCCGTGAGCCATGGCCGCTGAGCCTGCGTGTCCGGAGCCTGTGTTCCGCAACGGGAGAGGCCACAACAGTGTAGAGGCCCGCGTACCGCAAAAAAAAAAAAAAAGAAAAGAAAAGAAACAGCTTCAAAACAATTCTCCTAACTCTCTAACATAAGATGAAATTGGTGTAAAGAATAACAATGAAATACACATTTAGAATAACCTATATAGATATACTTTTAGTTTTAAAATAACTACAACAAAACTATATCACAGTTGTCAGAAACTACGGCATGCCTTAAATAAATGTAAAGTATTTTTGAAGTACAAATATTGATGAGATAAATAAGGTACAAGATTAAGTGACAGGTAGAAGAAATTGAAATCTGTAAGAGCTGATTAATCATTACATAATTATACTCTCAACTGATTGTTCTTAAGTATAAAAAGACTGAGTCTGCTGTTTATAAATACCACAGTGTTTCTTTCATTAGTTATCTTCTTCTCTTAAAAAAAATAAAAAGAATACTGAGGTGATTAATTGTGAAGGTTAAGAAACAAATATTCTGCTAGGAGTTTTTAAATGCAAAACTAACTCGTAATTAAAATAACAACAAAAAGGATAGAGTTATTTATAATTAAGAAATACAATTTTTGCAGGGCTTTTAAGGACCAGAAATGTATTTCTTCACTTTATATCAAAACATACGAAAAAAGATATATATCCACAAAATTAAAAGATAATCATTGGCAGTGTATTCTATAATGTGTTATCAAAAAGTACTTGTAAACTCTACTTTTCCTATTAACTAGAAAACAAAATTGATTATTATGGCATTTTTTTCCTGAAGCTAAATGTTCCATATTTTACATATTCTAACTGTGCCCCAAAGTCTGTATAGTTCAATTCACCACACTATTCACTTCTTATAGTCATGCCAATGAAAATTTCACAAAGATGCATAATAATCTTCATTATACCAACTTCAAGGGGTAGGGTTACCTCAAAATAGCCCAATATCCTTTAATGACCCATCACAGAGTAAATATTTTTAAATGTGTGTATAAATAATTCCTGAAAGTGTTAACTGTTTTAGATTAATCGAGACAGATGGTGTCTTTATTTTTTGGCTTCAAATATATTAGAATTTATTTTGAAACCATAAAACACAATCCAAACAAAATTCTTTAGGATTTTAGAGTCCTCTGATCAGATCACATTTCCGTCCTCTTTCTACATGAATGCTTTCTGGTTTCATCTTTCTTTACCCAGCCATCTGCACTGCCCTTTAAATCATTTTGACTCCTCCTTTCTGGACCATTCCAAGATTTGTTAAATCTTCCTTAATATGTTACCACACAGAGTATCCTCTCAGCAATGGATGCCCCAAGCTTTACACCAAGGTGATGATGAGTTTTATTTACTTTTAGTACCTTTTTTCATGATTGTCCTTTGATATCTCTAGAATTTATACTATTAAATCACTACCTATCAGCCTATCGGCATAATATGGCTTAATTATCTCTAAATCTTTTATTTTTAATACCTACCCACATTAAACTTTTTTCAATCAACTCAAACAATTATTCCCTTGAATTACTTTTTCTTTGGCCAGAAATATTTGAAGTGATGAAAGTTTTGATGCTGAAGATGATTTAAAAAATAGGATACTGGCAATATCTATTTTTCCACAGAGCACTCTGGAAACACTACTGAGGTTTTTTTTTAATCATTCAGATGTAATAACGTTATTCTTATTATATATAAAGTATTCACTAATCAACTCTTCTTCTTGTCTTGGCTCCCAAAGCCATTTTTTTATAATTTATTTCAACAAATATCACTGGATACCTACTATATGTCACATACACTGTCATGTGCTGAGCACATAAGATAAAGCAGAAACATTCAGAAAGCAAATGAGTGTGAGCAAGAGAGAAAGGTTACAACAAAGAAGCGTGATACTATAACTGGTTTTGAAAGTAGCATTCAAAGGCTGCTAAATTCATTTACTTCTGGGAATGGGGAATCAGGAAAAGCTAATGATAGGCACTGTATTTTTAGTTGGGCTTTGAGAGTTATGTAAAAATCTGTACAAAACGCCTGGTGAAGAGAGGTGGAGCAAGAGGACGAGCAAAGAGGGTACACAGTTGAGAAAGTGTATCATTGGTTGAAGAAAACTGAATAACCCAGTGTGAACATAATAAAGGAATCAGGTATAGATATAGAGGAAGATGAATCTTGAAAAGCAGAATGCAGACAGGCTGTGAAGGACTTTCTAGATTGTGCCCGGAAGTTTGGACTTGATTCTCCAGGCAGTGGAGGTTTTTAGTGCAAGAGTCCACAGTCAGGTCTGCATTGGGAAAGTCACTCTGACACATGCAAGGTAGACTTCAGGAGCAGAGGGACCAATCTGGAGACAGTGGACAGTATTTCCAGATAAAAACTGCTGAGTGTAAAAAATACGGCAGTGGAAAATAAAAGGGAGAGAAGCAACTGAGCAGAGGAGGAAAAAATATAGAAACAAAATTACTAAAACTTGGAGACAAGAGGGAGACATGAAAAAATCAAGTATGACTCAAAGCTTCCCAGTTTAAGTAACAGGTAACTGAAACAGGAGAAAAAAAAAGAATAATTTTCATGAGTGTCTTAGAACATATGCTGCTCATTTTTACATCTGTTGTATAACACAGGCATATTACAGGCATTTAAATGGCTGTGACCTAATAAGTTACATTCATTTTTGCAGTTAGTCATTTACTACAATCTCCATACTTTCACCCACAAATCTGCTTTTCCAGATAAACAAAGTATAAAAGTGTTTTAAGCATAATCAGATGTTTGACTGGTAAATCTGTACAGGATGAAGTTTGGGACCATATATCAGAATACCTTGATCTTCATATATAAGGACACCATTAGTTTGTGTTCTTTGAGTTACGTTTTCTTGAATGCTGCTAGATTTGCACAGAATACTTCCACAGTCTCACTTTCAGGTAGTTCTTCCCGCATAAAATACAACTCTACATATATATGTACATATACTAATCTCATTATTGAATATTTTTTATTATGAACAGAAAATTTATTCCATCTGCCATAGAATTTCTAAATTATTTTTAGATGTTAAACTTTATACGTGAATAGGCTTATTTGACAGGAAAAAAACAAAAGATCCAAAATATTATTCTGCATTAATGTTCTCATATGTGGTATAATCATATAATATCCCAATACTGACAACCTAAGAAGCACAAACTAGTTATTTTGTGTGTATTCCCAGTCAGTTTCATTCAATCAGCTGCATGGCTCAGTTCAAAAGGTGATTAATTGGCCCCTGTTTCATATTGCAGAATTACCAGCCCACCTATGATACATGCAAAGACACTGAGAAATTTTTAATTTAAGCTTAATCAACTTCTCTAAATATTAAACATAAAGAAATAAGGGGATGGTTAATTGACATTCAAACCTTCCCTGAGGTAGAATAATTTCCCACTCGCTCTTACCCAGTGATACACTCTATACAATACCTGCCTGTCAAGAGTCAACACCTCTGGAGGTGGAATATAGAAACTGCCTCCTCTGCTCAACTAGTTGGAGTGATTCGACAAGGATTAGTTATGCATGAGAGGGTATCAGTAACCCCAGGAAGTCTCAAAATAATGACTTTCCTTCTTATCCTGCAATCCAATCATCTTAGCTAGGAGTGACTGAAATGTTTAATTATTACATGGAAATCAAGTAGGCTATTTTGTTTTACTTTTTCCACTATTGCCTTACACTTTTAAGTAGATTTTTTAACAACCTCCAAAAAATGTTGATATATTTTTATTATACTGAAACCTCTCTTTCTCTCTCTTTTTATGGGTGAGAGAATATTTCCAAACAAAGTTCCATTACAGTAGAATCATTTTGCAGTCATTTCAGGATTGTTGTTGTTGTTCTATACATTTATAAACAGGTAACAACAGGTTTTTTCATGGTATGTCTGAGATTAATACTTTTATAATTCAACATGGAAGTACCAGTTTAGCAGCCTGAGAATCAATGGGGGAATTTACCTTCCTATGATCATTTTCATATTTTAAGGCTCAAAATTTTCAAGGAGTTCTTGTTATAAAAGCACCAATTCCTGTCAAGTAGTATTTCAATCTGACACAGAAGTACACTATAGATTTTAGGAAACTACGTCAGTTTCCCAGAAAGACATTTGAGTCCATCTGCCCAAAATAATGTTTTAGCAACCTACAGAATTTTGAATGTTTCTTTCTTCTCAAAACAAGTGGTGTTCAATTAATAATGATTTTTGCAAACAGCAATGATGTTTTACACACACTAGGCCGTCAAAATATTTGTTTAAATTAATTAGGAAAAGTTCACCGAAGTAGTGCAAAAAGGGCAACATGTGGCTAAGAAAAAAAGTTAGAAAGTAACATTTAAATTAATGCAAAGTGAGAGTGAGCAGACTATTGGAAATAATATTAGAATGATAGTCAAACTAGGTTCTCACCTAGTTTTGCCACCATCTACCTCTGTGATCAGCCACACACTTAAACTAAATGTAAAAGTGAAGCAAACAGTATTATAATGCTGAAGAATGAAAACACGGAGGCTAGGAAATAAGATGCCTTGGTTCACAATCTAGCATTTATATTAACCTCTCTGGACATGTTTTCTCATTTAAAAGGAGAGAGTTGAACTAAATGACCTCCCTAGTTCCTTTTCATCTCTAGAACATTATAATTCCATGAAGGGAACCACAAGTAATGGCATGATCAAAATTGCGAAAGTTAATTCCTGAAAACTTCCTAAATTTGGTTTTAATTGAAATTTGCTGGAGAAGGCTAATATGAATAAGCTAACAGGGAAAGCAAATAGCAATAGCCACTGTGCACCTGTTTGTTGAATGAATGAATGAGGAAGCAGAAATAGAATACAATAAATTATATTTTATATATCTTTTTAAATTACCTAGTGTTGTCCCACAAATTATGCATGTGCCCACTGCATCCTAAAAAGAATCCTTTGAAAAATTTAGTAGGTAAATTACCCAGGATGACAAAAACATATAAAAGGTGGAGCTATGTTTCAAAGCCAAACATCTGGAGTCTAGCCCTGGCTCTTACCAGTAACTATCTGACTCAATCAGTGTCTTTTTCCTCACTTCCTATTTTCCTGCTTCTCCAGCCATCATTACCTAAATATCCAATACCTTTTGTGCTTTTTACCACTTATACTTCAATTAATATCCTTCATGTATCTCAAATATACAGACTTTTTTATCACTCTCTTTTTCCTGCCACATTTTCTTTTCTAGCCTAGCTTGCTACAAAGGTTTACTATTTTAAATTCCATATCTTGTATAAAAGTGATATAATAATGTTTAAATTAAATATAAAATGGAGACCGGACTTGAGAATTCCCTGAGCAGACAAAACCATTTAAGCCACGTAAACAAAACTAAATCTAGCTTATTTCATTAGCATAAGCGAAAATTTACTCAGGTTATTTCTTGTAAATGCCTCTGACAATCATAAAAGAAACAAGTCATATTCCTAAAAATGGTATAAGATAATTGCTTTTAACCAGTCCCCTGCGACCTGGAAACCCCCATCATAATAACCAATCACTGTAAAGGTTAACGACTTCCTCATTTCACTTTATAAGCCATTGCGTAACACTTCATGCCCCTAAGCTTTATATCAGTTTTTAGTTTTGAAAGCTTCCAGTTTGCAAACTATTCTTGTATGCACAATAAACTCTTACTAAATACTATTTATTGATTTGGTGGTTTTAATTTTGCTATTTCTGGAGTTTTAACAATAGCTAATAAGTTCAGCTCAGTACTATATCTAACCAACAGCAAAGAAATAACTAAAAATTTTAAGTGAAATTAGATATAAGAACCAGACCTACCAATTTCTACAGGCCCTGGAAGGGTTTAAAGCACCCTAAAAATTCCCAAGTCTTTATTCTATTTTAAATAAAATATTTTTATAACAATATTAAAGACACTACTATCTAATTCTAGGAGTTTAAAAATATTACAATTTCAACAACAGTGATTTCTTTTGTTGTCCTTTGAAACTGTATACTATTTTATCTGCATTAGATAATAAATTGCTTTTTTTGAAGGTAGGACTGAACACTATCAGCTTAAAAGGGAGTTACAGACATCCAACATAATTTAAAATTCAACACAACCATCTAAACATTATAGACACCTTAATAACTTATCTGCCATATTACCAATTTTTTAAAAATTGATCAATGGTTACAATTGTGTCTTCTTAAGAAAAAAATTATTTTCTCTCTATTGTATCAGTAGGCCAATGCTGATTTGTAGATCGCTATAGGAATCAATCTTATTTTTCCAAAATATTAAGTGTTTCAATATTTAACTTTTTAAAAAAGAAAAAGATGGATCAAAAAACCAAACATCCCAGAAACAGAAATTTTCTTTATATCATTTAACTAAGGAAGAGCTTATACGGGCCTTCTCACTGTTGCGGCCCCTCCCGTTGCGGAGCACAGGCTCCAGACGCGCAGGTTCAGCGGCCATGGCTCACGGGCCCGGCCGCTCCGCAGCATGTGGGATCTTCCCAGACCAGGACACGAACCCACATCCTCTGCATTGTCAGGCAGACTCTCAACCACTGTGCCACCAGGGGGGCCCTAAGGAAGAGCTTTTTAAAGTCTACATATAATGTAATGATTGCATTTTTCAACTAATAAACATCTCAGTATTCTAACTACTATAATTAGCATCATCTTACTATTTATAGATGTAGCATAAAACAATGTTTTGAATGTTTAGGGTCAAAAATACTTCAATTCCCAAAATGAAACCATTATGCAATTTCTGTATTTGAATGTCTCTCAAAATAACATGGTTTCAGAGAATTAGGCACTTGGAAACACTTAGGGATAATATTAAATGGAGTTTCATTCCTATAGTAATTGTAAACCTCCTTTTAACATGTTTGTTCTAATGATATAATGTGTACTACATATATATTACTGCCACTTTTTGACTATAACTGCTACTTCAGAGCAAAATGACTGTCACTTGTTAGCTGCAGCTGTAAAGAGATGTTAATATGTCTTGGTTTCCAACTATGCTTAGCACTACAAAAAGCTTTTCACATTCTCATTTCCTGGGTTACTGCTTTCTAAAGACAATCATTGCACAGATAAATCTCTTGCAGCTATTCATTGCATGTTAATGGTGTTAATGTTTTTAGGTTTTTTGGAGAATACTACCTCAGATTTGAGACCAATGTATTGATTTGTATATTTGTGTTTTTAAAAATATACATGCAGATTCTCAATGCCTTCCATAACCTAGTCTCGCCATACATACTCAACTGTTTCTTCTCAACCTTTTCCAGTCCTACAGTGAACCAGTCTTATGGTTTTGGACACATCCTGTGTCTAATACATTCTCTATGTTCTTTTTTTTCCTGGATGGAGCACCAGCTTTCTTTAGCTCTACTTATTTTAATAGAGCAATCTTGTTTAAGCCAAACTGAACTTCAGAAGACTGTAGTTCATACTGATCTTGACAGTCTCTGAAATTCAATTGCACATGTAGTCTGCAATATCACATATGTTTACAATGGGTTGTTTTGTGTTTTAGGTCTGTTTGTTACACGTCTACAAGTAGACTGTAAATTTCTTCTGAGTAGAGGTCAATTCTATTATTTTAATATTTGTTGTTATCCCCCTCCAGACCAAGATATAGGCAGCTATAAGCCTTTATACTGTTCCAAAGAAAGCAAAAATTCTTTTCTGACCACACATTCAGCCAGGGAATGGTATCAGCTTCTCTGTGGTTCACCCAAGTCACAGGCCCATCATCACTGGCTCCAGTGCAGATCAATAGCTGTCTTATTTGGGGGAACTATTTTCTACTTACTCCCACTATGTGATTCAAGTGAGGGTTGCCTATCATAGTACTAAATCCTCCTAGCAATAGATTTTACAAATAATGAGACCTGGGCCAATCAGAGACATTCCCTGGAGATTTTCCAATCGGAATTAAGAAAAAGAAAGAACTCTGAATGGCAAGGTTTAGAAAATATGGGGCTGAAAGCTGGTGGAAGTTATGATTCCACTCTATAAAGAAAGTTAATCTGGGAGAATAACACTAACATGGATGAGAAGGACAGATAGATGAAAAATCAGAAGAGTGGTTTCTAGCATTAACCTAGTTCCAGATTCCTTTATCTGTGAGGCCCAAATATGTCCTTGCTCTTCCAGCAGACGAGTAACTTGAACCCTTCTCTGGACATACATTCAAAGGTTAACAATCTAGGAGAAGGGATTATAGACTATTTTAATGTCTTTCTTCTTTAGTATGGACATGTTCAAATTTAGTTCAAGGAACAGGTATCACTTCTGTAAAAAGAAGCAGTTACAAATAATGCTTTCATTTCATATGTAAATGATGTTACTATTCATAAACAAAATAGTGTAAACGATCAGATTATCACCCTTGGTGTCTCCTATAAGTAATCTGCATATTTTATAAAATACAGAAAGGTAAGAAACACTACACTTGGCCTAGACCAAGAGTAACTTCATCATTCATGTGAATGGTCAGGTAAGATTAGAATAACACAAACATGAGCGAGAATGAGAGCAGTTTACCTTCAATGCAACCAACATTTTGACTGGAGACATATTTCACAAAGAAACTATAGCTGAAATGGTGCCTTTATCTCTAACATTCATCCTCCTACTTGAATCAAATTTAGTATCTTACAATTCATTTCTAAATTTGAGAAGTTTTCCAAGCAGTTTTAAGAAGTGTACTCTTATTTAAGAAACAGTATCATTTCAGTCTATGTTCACTAACAAAATTCTAACAAAGAGACTTTTTCACAGTCTTTAACTTTAGTCTTAAGGTATTAGGTCCTATCAACTCAAGAAATAGCTACTTATAAATGACTATGTATATTTTAGGTATAGTCTCATATTTCCAAACTACACATAAAATAAAATCACGTCATATAACAGCTCATTATTACAGACTTTTATATATGGCACAGGTTACATTATGCTATGCCAAATTTAAGCACCAAAGGTGAGAATATTTTTTAAACCTGAAAATCTGGAAACAAAGATTGGTTCTGTACTCCTCTAGTTAAAAAGGAACTTTTTAATATGTACCTATAAACTTAGCTGAATACAGAGAATTGAGTATTTATATTTGGTTAAACTGACTACAAAAAGAAAAATAGGCTAATATTTAACTTTACCATAGAGTTAAACTACGTAAACTTGATATAGTCATATTAAGCAGATGATTTTAAATAATGTACATTCCAGTTTCATATTGTTAGCATATATAAGACTGCATCTTACAGTCCTGAAGAAATTCATGATTAATATAGAAATATAATAATCTACTACAATTAAGAATTTGTCTGAAATACTCTTGCTATTATTTTTACTACCACTAGTACAACATCAACATCTCTGCGACACTGAAAATTAAGTGTGATCTAGTCCAATGCCACAATTCTGATTCCCCGAGCAGCCCTTTCTCTCTCATCTCTACAAAGAAATAACCTTTGAAATAACCTCTGAAATAAGGTATTTCAGTTGAAAAGACCATATTGGGGTTTTTTTCAGCTTTTTTGAAGTATAATTGACAAATAAAATTGTAAATTATTTAAAGTGTACCTCATGGTTATTAGATATATGAATACACTGAAAGGATTCACATTATCTAGTTCCACTCTCTTTGCACATTTTGATTGTATAATACAGTGTTATCAACTATAGCTACCATATTTACATTAGATCCTCAGACCTTATTCATCTTATAGCTGAAAGTCTGTACCATTGGACCTTTCCTTTCCCTATCCTCCCACTCACCAGCTCTTGGCAACACACTTTTCAATTCTCTGTTTCTTTGAGTTTGACTTTTATATTTTTTTCTTTTATCTTTTTTTTTTTTTTTTTTAGGATTCCACAGATAAGTGACATCATACAGGATTTGTCTTCCTCTGACTGGCTTAGTTCACTCAGCATAATTCCCTCACTGTCCATCCATATTTTCACAAATGGCAGGACTTCCTTCTTTCTGATGACTGAATAATATTCCATCGTATATACATATGCCAAATTTTCTTTATCCATTCATTCACTGACGGCCATCAAGGTTCTTTCCATATCTTAGCTATTGTGAATAATGCTGCAGTGAACATGAGAATGCAAATATCTCTTTGCCGCTAACCTGTTTTCATTTCTTTTGAATATAAGGACAAGATTGTTTTCAAAAGATCTGTCACTGTAATATAAATGAAATATATAGCCACTTCTAAAATGATCTATTCCTTCTCCACTTATTACTATTGTTGTCACAGTTGTTTTATTTGGAGCAGAAATCATAAAGCAGATTCAGTTTATTTTGCATACATAAATTATCTTACTGGTAATTTATTAAAATTACCAGTAAAAACAGGTATTAATGGGATTAACAATTTACTAATTATTATAATTATTATTTATATTATAAGTACTATATTACTAAATAATAATTATTATAATTATTATTTTCTGTTTTAATGATAGCCAATAGCAAATCTATTTCAAATTTATCCAATTATCCAGACAATTAACAAAGATGAAAGAGAGGTGTTAACACCTGTTGTCATCACTTCCTCTCACTGGAGTTACAGACAATGTTACTGGCACTTGAGAAGCTCTACTACTAAGTGAGCAAGTCTAATTCTGTTATAAAAATCAGGCACTCCATCTGTATGTCAAACATCGATCATTTTATAACTACGTGTAATTTGTTTAATATGTAAACATGCCAAAGCCAACATATGTCAATCAAATATACTCAAATTACTAACAATTGTGGGTTTAATAAATAGTTATAATACATTATAGAAAGTATATCCATAAAAGTATGTATTCCGTATTCAATTTGCCTACTGAAGGGAAAGAACAGGGAGAGAGAGGGAGCTAAAATGCACTGAAACCTTAAATATATCGACACAACAAACCTTTGATGTAGATATTACTCCCTCCATTGTACAGTTAAGGAAACAGAGGCTCAGAAAATGCAAATAAATTGCACAGAATTTCACAACTGGAAAGTGGTATAGCTTACTTGAATCCAAATCAACCTGGCTCTAAAGTCTTTCTTTCCTTTGTATTTTCCTTCCTGACTTCTCTTACTCCATATAAACAAATAAACAGAAAATAAAGAAAATTATTTAATGTAAGAATTTAATTTGAGACATCTGAAGTTCCATTAAAAAAATCACCTACCTTCAGTAATTTTTAATGAAGGCAAGTGCTGAGAGGTAGAAAGTATATATATGGAGAGAGCAGTGCTTCTCACACTACCTACTCTAAAGGAATAGGTGGTTTGTTTTAGTTTCAAACTGCCACTCTGCAATACTTTAAAAATACATAATTACTAGAAGAAAAATCAATTACTAGAAAAATGATCATGTACTTGGATGTCACAGCAAAGTTAAATTGGTATAAAAATTTCTAAATGCTTACTCTCAATTTGTGTACTTATCTATAAAAGACCAGCACCAGCCTGTAGACCACACTTTTGAGTAGAACTGAGCTAGAAGACAGGTGATAGAGGCAATAAATTTGACGAATTTTAGCTTATATATTAGAAAAATATATTTCCTCACCTAGGTTTTATTAAAATTTTAAAAATTTCTATGCGCTAAACAGTTTTTTGCAAACTCTTGTTACTTCATTAAGTTGCTTTTCACGCTAGTTTAGTACAAAAGAAAATAAAGGTCTGCTTAAGATTAAGAAAGTTGGTAACAGGATAAAATGTATATAGTCTTACTGAAACAGGTAGAATAAAATGCATAGAGAGGCCTGTCAACTCAGAGAGCATTCATTTTTGTTCTGTGTGTATACAAAAAATTGTTATTAAGCATCAACATGCAACATTGCTAATTACTTTCGAATAGGGTAATTATTATTCTGTAGTTAAAATTATTTCATCTTCTTTCTGACAGGATCAGCGAATATGATTTGTTCTTACAGCATATATTGATAAAAAAGGCAATGGAGAAACAAGATGACTAATGTTGTATTTATCCTTTCTGTCAAAGCTGGCACATAAAAACGGGTTTCTACACTTGCCATTTTCCAAAATGTGGCAGCAGTTCATAATAGATCACTAAATGCATTTTGACAGTGTTCATTTTATATCATGAGATCTGGGCAATGATTCTAGAAAAATATGGAATTAAATTTAGAAAACAAAAACATGAAATAGATTTTTCCCATAGCATAGTAAGTAGTTTTGTGTAACACACTATATAATGGCATTGTTATTTAGTTTTTAATTTTCCTTTTCAAATGTTACTAACCATGGAGTATACTTAAGCATAATGGATCGGGTAATGAGATTACTATTTACTGACTACTCTAAATAATTACCCATTTTTTTGTAATTTGGGAATAAAACTATCTTATTACTTTTGGTATATGGACAAAACTACAGCTTACTAATAATGGAATTTTCATTTGTTTAGTATTTCCTTCTCTCAGAGTGCAAAAAGAACATCTAATAAGAGTTTATGGTAAAGTTTTGGATCAGCCAAATAGTATCTATTAAAATATATGCAGAGCTCTTACTATTGTGAAAAAACAAATCTTTCATGACATCATGAAATTGAAATATGGTTTTAATATTCACACTAATTCTGAATAGAAAAGAGATAGTTTGATAAGTACTTTATAATAGCTAATAAAAATCAAACAGTTCTAGAAATTTCCTTAAATTATACTTTAACGCTTAACATAAAACAATATAAAAGTTTGAAAATCATAAAATATAAATTAAACATATTTTTTCAATTATTTTTTGATGGCAATATTTCCACTTAATTGCCCTAAATAAAGTGGATAATAAATTAGAGACAGGTGTTGGAAAAGCTAATTAATAAACAGCACAATTTGCTTCAGAAAATACAGGCAAAATAGTGATTTATTAGAGTATTTGCTCAGTGATGTCATAAATATGGTACACTTGCAAATAGGGGTTCAGTAAATGATCGTTTAATTAAGACATGTTAATATAGGAGGCATACAAAAGTAATAAGGTTCAAAGTAGCTAATTTCCTGGTTACTGAAATAACACTATCTGTGCCTGTCTCACAATGGTATTAACTTCATATTGCATTGGCAGAGAAAAGCTTTAATTGATGTTCATATTACTGGAATGGCCACCAGGGTATGGTATTAGTATCTCAGCTGCCAAAGAAATAACATGTGACATGGCAATAACTTACCCTGAGCCTCAGGGTGGGTATGTGCCATCTATTCTCATGAGTTTAACATCCACAAAACTCTCCAGCCCTGCCCTCTACCAAGAAATTTAAGTTCTTATGTTCATTTGCCTGTTGGTAAGGTATTTCCAATAGAAAACTCCACAGACACCTTAAATTAAACTT
Source organism: Delphinapterus leucas (assembly GCF_059928025.1). Classification (NCBI taxonomy): domain Eukaryota; kingdom Metazoa; phylum Chordata; class Mammalia; order Artiodactyla; family Monodontidae; genus Delphinapterus; species Delphinapterus leucas. Next base: position 24,689,841 of record NC_143136.1, on the reverse strand, counting down.
GCCAAAAGGTAAGCTAACCACCATTCCCTGACACCTGGCCATTCTTCTTTTTCTAATTTCTATTTCTGTCGGTGGTATCAACATCTCCCAAGCATTCAAACTAGAATGCTTGGGAATCTTCTTAATTCTTGCTTCTCCTCTATTACCCCAAATCCCAACTTTCCTCTAGCACTTCCCATCATGCCATCAGGGACATGCAGTCACACAAGCAGCCTTGCGTGGGAGGGTCCCATGCTTGTCTCCTGGTCTATTGTCACCATCTTGAAATTGTGAATAATTTTCTAACAAGGAGCCCTGCATTTTCTTGCACTGGGCCCTGCAAATTATGTAGCCAGTTCTGCTTCCCATGCCCTTTTATCCTCTGTAAAATCTGTGTGATAGCCTCTAAATGTACCATGAAATTTCTCACTTTCTTTTCTTTGTTCTCATTTTTTCTCTGCTGGGAATGGCTCAAATGCTCAAATACTCATTTCTGGTGCCACCTCCCCCAGCAAGCCTTCCCTGCACAATTAAGTTAGGTTAAGCACTCCCCTAACAATACCATGTGAATAAATCTACTATTTCAACTACTAGGCTGTATTATTACCTGTTTTTTTGTATCTCATGTTCTATGAGTTCATAGAAAGGAAGGAAGTAGGAATTACTCTGCAACTCAGTCGGTAACACACAGAAAACACACAATCAAGTTTTACTGTATGAATGACTAACATAATAAAAAGAAGTAAAAGTACCTCTGCTTTTTTTGTCTCATGAATTAGTCTGTTTTCAGAAAAAAAATTTATTGGAGTTTTATCCTATCAAATGAAAACAATGACTTGTATTATCAATTCTGAATCTACCCACTTCTCCCTAGTTCCTTCTTCACCCCCCACTCAGTCAGATATGGTTCATCTCTGGCCTGAACTATTGTAACAGGCTCTCTTGACTTCTTCCAATCCATTCTCTGCATTGTAGCTGGAAGGATCTTTAAAAATAAAAATCAGACTGTGTACCCATAACAATTATTCTTTCCCTATATCCTCCAAATTTCAGTTCAGACATTACTTCATTAATAATGTCTAGAAAAGTTACTTGGCCCCATAAATTAAAATAAGCCACCCTCCCAACACACACACACACGCACACACACATCACTATAATATGTCATTGTACTTTTCCTTTCAAGCACTTAGCTAAGTTTACAATTCACAACTTTGGGTGAAATAAATTAATAAAATTTGTCTCCTTCACAAGATTGAACACTTTGAGTTAGGGATCATGTCTACTTTGTTCCACATTCTATCTCCAGCATACCTGGCAGATAGTAGGTGCCCAAAACTAATTTGTCAAATTGATATTGGATAGCAGTATTTTGTAAACACATGGCATGGGAACTTCAGACTCTAAAATGAATATACCCTGAGAATAAGCAGTATTCTCATTTGTTGCTGCTCTCTTTAAAACAATAGTTTATGTTGGTTGGCCTGATTCATGGTTTTTCGAATATCACTCATTAAAATGCAAGTGTGCTAGGTATCTCTAAAGATTTCTAAGAAGCATTCCATTGTGTATTTGCTTGGTTTGCATACCTGAGTTCTTCCCTGAAGACCCTACTGAACATCTGAGAATTTGAGGAAAATGATGTAGAGAGCCCACAACTTTATAAAGAATAAACACCATTTTCCTCACATATGCATTAACACAAATTAGCAAGTTTTATAAATACGCAACTAGAAACCATAAAAATATTTTCCTACCTCAGACCCACAGGGCTCCGAACAGTATTTTAAGTATACCCCTTGAAGACTGCCACATGTGCATAAAGTAACTCGCAGAGAATGACTTCTTCGTGAAGCAAAACCTAAAGATGACACTACTTGAGAAGTCTATATTCAATTATGAAGGTCCTATTTAACCATTTGTCTGCTTCTGTTTGTGCTTTTAGGATGGCTTTGGGAACACTGATTTTTATGTTCTACATCTCTAATCCTCAGTTTCCTCACCTATAAAAATGGTGTAGTAATGGTACCCATTATAGTGTAATTATAAAGATTAAATGAGACGATCTATGTAAAACAGTATAATGTTTGTCAACTTATGAGTGTCCAATAAATCTTAGTTAATGATGATAATTCCTCAAAACTTTGTTAGAGTCTGGAAATCACAGAGATATGAATGAAAATGACAGAGCACTACAGAGTTCTAACTGGAAGGCAAAAACCAAAGCTGAAAGATTCTCTCTGTCAGGCAGTTTGACTGGTTCTCATTAGCTCCTCCCCTGCACTTGTTTTCCTCCCCATACTTCTGCCACTCTGATAGTGATGCACAATTACACCTCCAATGTAATCAGATAAAGAACCCAGTTAACCATACTGAGTTATCTATCTAGCATTTGTGGCTTGTTGGAAGGGTAGTATTAACTATTTAACATGTAATGGAGTACTTTAACTCTTATCTAGCACGTTGTCTTCTCATTACTTTGGGGGAGGGAGGGTCTCTGCTGGCACTGTCTAACTTGCTTACCTGCTGAATTAGCAGTTTGCTTGTGTTATAACCGTTATTTGCAGGTGAGACTTAGGGTAGGCTTAAA